>NC_141544.1:37540274-37612774 GCF_021556685.1 Rattus norvegicus | reverse complement strand
TGTAAATGCAAAGCAAACTCAATTAAATTCTATATTAAGCTACTAGATTACATTATTCAATAAATATTTTATAACAAAAGATAAAATAAAAAGTGTCCCAGTTAGGGTCCAGGTTGCTATAACACTGACCTGCCTGGCAGCGTGTGCCCACTGGTGTAGTAGTAACATGGTTCATATAGGGCGATTGTAGTTTTGCTGGATTTGAGATGTGTTCCACAGGAAGGAATTTCAGGTCTGGAACTAAAACTCTCATAAAAAAAAAATCCATGGCTTGGGAGACCGTAGCCCTTAGGGAAGAACCTATTGTTGTTTTGCTAAACGGTCACATTCCTTTGAGCCTTCAGTATTTCAGTGACTGATCAGAAATACAGTCTGCCCTTCCACACCCAGAAGTTCCACATCAGCAGCTACAACCAACTGTGCATAAAAATTGTTTAAAAAAAAAAAAAACAAACATCTGGCCGGCAAATCATGATGTAAGAGCCTATAATCTCAGTACTTGGAGGGTATTGGCAGGAGGATCGGGAGTTCCAGGCCATCTGCACTATGCGATGAATATAAAGCCAATCCTGGGCTATGAGAGAATGTTTAAAAAACAAAAACAATATTTTATCGGCGATGACCAAGAACAAACCATTTTTCTGTCACCGCCCCTAAGTGACACAGCTAAACAACCATTTACACGGTGCTTACAATGTGCTACGTATTATTCTAGAGATGACTTGGGAGTTTGTGTTTACGTTATATGCAAAGTCTTGCCCTGGGCATCCTTTATGTTCGGTGTCTGGGTCTTGGGTCGTTCCCCCAAGGACAGCAGAGGACAGGTAGGATTGCTGTAAGACTATCTAAGACGCAGGCGTCTTTTCCACAAACCCCTCCTCGGGCTTCTCTCGGGCCACTGAGTCTCAGTTGCGGGGTCCTCCAGTCTCTGGTCAGGGAGGTGGTGAACCATTCTGGCCATCCGCTGGCAGAATTCCAAATGAATGCTGATCCCATAGGGAGCCTCATCATCAACTCGAAGATTCCAAGGATGTGTTATGTCTTCTGTGATCTTCAACTTTACCCAGACCCTTTCTTCACCAGAGGCAGTCAACATCTTGATAGAGAAAGCTGAATTTTAAACAGATAAAATCCTCTAGGTTTAAGGAGGGGGGGGGGGTAACTACTCATTAAGCCGGTTTAAATGTGAATTAAAATGTGTTCATAAGGGAAAAAAAATCACCTTTCACACAAAGCGTGACACCAAGAAATGGCCTTAAATGAGAGCCTCCTTGGAAATGATGTTGCTGTGGAGACAGGTTTCATAACAGACAACATTCGTGTAGCTTCGGCTGCATCGCTTTGTATGTGTGAAGAGCGCAATATGCTCTGCGGGGAGTGTTAAGGCGTACAACTGTTTACCCCCTCGCACCGCTGAGTGAGATCTGAAAAATATGTTTTCCCATTTCAAAGGGGGAAAAAAAACCCCAGGGAGTCCTTGTTGATGAACAGTTTCTAGTTACATAAATTTCTTTACCTTGCCATTTAGGCGACATGTGTGACTACCAAAACAGCTGGTGGGGCTCAAGCACGCACTGTTTATTTTGGAGCTGTTACATGTCCGGGGCAGACTTTTTTATCCTAGAATTTTCCCTGAACTAGGATGACTCTTAAACAACCCTGGGCTTGCTTCGGACTTCCTGGCATGTGTCCTGGTGACATGGAGGGAGGAGGACAGTAACCCGGTGCTGGAGAGGTAGCCTCTACAACTTTCTGGCAAGCTCAGATGCAAGCCAGTGAGCTCCGTGTTACTGCAATAGGGCGCCTCCCCGGCGCAGGCTGATTTATGCGCTGCGTCACCGCAAAGGCCCAGTGATTCCAACCACCTGCAGAGTCACTACAGCTTTGAGCACTGGCTCATCACTTCAGGCGCAAGCATTCTCTCAGCCCCAGACTCCATAGGAAAATGCCCAGCAACACGAATTTATCCCCATCTCCTCAAAAACATGTCCCTGCCCTGGCGTTTCAGCCTTGCTTTCAGATTTGCATCTTTCTTCCTCTCCTGTCGTGTGCCAGCTGTGTGGGTGCCTTAGCCACAGTGACATCAGCTGGAAAACACTGGAACTAGGACCTGGCCTCATCCCAGAAACTGCACACTCACGTAAGCAGCATGCAAATTCCAGTCGGACTAGGGGAGAAGGTCTTATCAAAAATCCATAGAAAGAATAAAAATAATTTTAAAGATGTATGTGAATAGCCCTGAGATATGATTAAATACTTTGGGAGATATATTGATGACCATCTGAAATTGATCTCTAGCCTTCAGGTTTTTAAAAGTAGATTTAAAAAAAAATCATGACACAAATTAATAGCCAGTTAATATTAATACTTTCAGATTGTATCATTATTCAATGTCTTAAAATTACAAGTTTTCCTCTACAGCTGGTGGGAGCAGGGATTCTGTGTGTGCTCTGAGAATTGCTTTCTGAGCTTTACTCAGGTATGCTTGTTTGGCCTCCAGGAAGCTGTGTCCTCAAGACAGTGAGCCAATATGTGTGGGAGAACCTTCGACAGACCTCCCCAAGTGTCGCCTGATGGTTGCGTTTTGTGCTCTGCAAACTCGACCGGTATATTTATTTTCATTTATATGTATGAGTGCTCTATCTACATATACACCTGCATGCCAGAAGAGGGCATCAGATCTCACTACAGATGGTTGTGAGCCGACATGTGGTTGATGGGAATTGAACCCAGGACCTCTGGAAGAACAGCCAATGTGCTTAACTGCTAAGCCATCTCCCAGCCCCTCTGCAACCTCTTAGAGCCCCGTAACCTTCCCTTAACTGTGTCCTGGAATCTCACTCCCCGGAGCACAAGCTAGGGTAAGCTCAGGTTTTACCTCATTATCCCCTCAGCATCCTGCTAAGTGCTGCTTGGTATGAGCATGGGAAGCTCCTGTCAACATACTAAAATCCTACATGTGGACCAGCAAGATGGCACAGTGGGGAGGGCGCTTTCCTCCAAGCCCAGTGACTTACCTGCCTCACATGGTAGAAGACTTTGTCCTTTCACCTCCACAAACAGGCACGTAGCCAGTGTGCTCAGGGGCACAGACATACACACTCACATGAGAACACACAGAGAGACCGAAAAGCAAACAGCAAGTGTTTAAGAGCATCTCCCACTTGAGACTGATGTGAAAGAACTCCGAGACTCAGACTTTAAAAACATGTCACTCCCGGTTGCGCGGACGGGTAAATAACAACAAAGAAAACCAAGTTTTGTTATACAGAAAAACTCATTTCTTAAAAAACATTTTTCTTTCAATTTCACTCTGGACACTCCACACATAAACCATCCCAAAGTCTCTGATGAGAGGAGAGGCAACTGTTACACAGTCTGTCTTCCCACTCCCTCTTTCTGTGAGAGAGTCTCAAGATGTAATCCTTGAACTCAGAAATCTGTGACTGACTCCTGGGTGCTCCTGGGGATCAAAGACAAGCGCCACCATACTTATCTGCATAGAATTTCCTCCTGCTGATGTATGCATGTGTCAAAGTGAACTACTTTGGTGCATATATGATACTGTTTCCGCCTCAAATCAATAAGTACCCCCGGAACGGGGAGACCCTCACTCAAGTCTCGGGATGACGTGACCCCCCCAAGAACTCACGAGAGACCAATCTTGATGTGTAAGACTCTCAGAGAGAATCTTCTCTCAGGAGGGAGATCCTCGAGCCCAATGACCAGTCCGAGTCCACAGGCTGCAATCTGCAAGAGAATTTTTATTGATCAGGATACACAGGTATCTGTGGGCGTCCCAGTCAATTCGGAAGACTGGCGCGCCTAACAGAACCAGGGATGGGTTTTTATAGGGTATTGGGATGCAGAAGCAGGCTTACAGAAGCAGATGCATGGTTGGTGGATTCAAGTGAGGTGTGGATGTATGGTTACACCCAATTGGCTATTCAAATGAGGTTGTCACACAGCAAGAGAATACGTGCAGGTTGGGGCGTCCGGAATGTCAGGGGCTAGGAGCTTATCTCTTGTTAGGTGGCCCATAAAGCAATACCAATAATTTAGACTGGTTTCTGTATTTTGTTTTCTTTTATGGTCTGTTTCGTCTAAATGATGGATCAGCTTGTCCCACAAAGCTTGGACACATCTGAGTTCTTAGTCTGTGTATCTAAAAACTTACTTTTTACTTCTATAGTTGAGGGCCTTGGGCTTGTACAATTCCCTTTCTGGGAGGGGGTCTTTCAGATGTAATCAATAAGAGGTTTATTGATAGGGACGTCAGAAACCAGTGTACTGGGGTCGAGACTCGTATCCCACACAGGGGTAGAGGAGTTCAACCTCGAATGGTTACAAGAAGGGGCATTTAAAGGAAAAACCATACCGAATCACAAGGAAGAACCTCCTGTTTCTCATGATTGTTCTTTAAGATTTTAATCTAACTTTATGGTTATCCAGTTCCTGCTACTATGGTCAGCTGCTATTATGGTCCACTGCTGTTACAGTTGGCTAGTTCCTGGAACAAAGTGGCTGAACCAGCTGGTGCAATTACTCTTTCTGTGATCAGCTAGTTTCTGGAACAGGCAGTTCTAGGGCCTGCTTTTGGCTTCAACTTTTGTCTAGGGAGCAATTTTAAACTTTTTCCTTTCACCATTTTGTAAGGAATCGAAGTTTTCTTCTAAATTTCTCCAATGATTAAAGAGACCAGGCAGTTTTCATCAGTAATTCTATCGGAGATTTAAACATTGTCAGCACTAAACTCAAGTCACTGGAGATTAGAAAAGGACATACTTCTGACTTTGGGGATCAGCAAGGAATACAAGGGAATACAAATGCAGGCCAGTGTCCCTTCTGAACGAAGACAATCACCACGGGTTAGCAAAACAGATCCACTGGCAAGCTGAAGTACATCAGAACCAGGGTCGATTCGACAAGGAGAGATTCAGTCAAACCGAGCATGCACCTGTGGTCCCCACAGCTTGTAAAGCTAAGGTGAGAGTTGGGGGTGGGGTTTGCTTGAGCCCAGGAAACCGAAGTCAGTCTCAACAACATAGAATCTGTCCATTAAAAAAATGCATCCACTCTAACTTGCCTCATCTAAAGATATGTATCCAGAAGTCTAAGAGAGAACCTTCTGCCTAGGCATCGTGGTCAGTAGAGGACGGATTTGTGAGAGCGATTAGTGACAGAATCCCCACTGTCAGATGGTGTGGAGGACGAAGAACAGAGGGATGAAGGGCACTGGAAAGTGTTTCTTTGGGGCATTTGGGGTGACAGGGGCTCTGTTAATGGAAAAGGAAAAGCAAGGAAAAGCAGAGACGAATGGAAATATCAACTTTGCCATATTTTGAAGGAAATGTCCTATTACTGTACATCTCTGCAAACACTTGACAATATTTGTGTGTTCTGGGAGGTCTTTGCAGCTGTTTTATTAATGCCTGCAAGTCTTGTTAATGATTTGTGAAGTCATAGTTGCCTACCTTGAGGCTGAAGGAGGGGTGCCAAATACTGAGCCCCAGGATAGGGATTAGGTAGAGACTAGGGGAGCGTAGTTTCAAAACGCCTATTCTAAGAGGGTCTTGTCAATTTAGGACCACAAGGGACAGTGAGAAGGCAGAGGAGCAGTAGGAAAATAAAAGGGCTGGAGGTTGGGAGAAGACTGTCAGTGGCCTTCCCATCTCATTAAGATGAGGACTTTTGGGTCCCCTGTAATTCACATTAAAAAGCCGGGCACTAGTTAGGTGCTGTACTGTGCACCTATAATCCCAGCAATGGCCGGATGGGAGGCAAAGGCTGGAGGATACCTGAAAACATGTTGGTCAGTCGGCCTGGCCAATGAGAGATCCTGTCTCAAACAAAAGGTAAAGGTACCTAAAGGCTGACACTCGATGTTCTCCTCTGGCCTCCACATATATGCTGTGAGCATAGGTACATAATCCTAATGTGGTCAGACACCTACACAGAAGGCCAAAACGAAGACCAGAAATGACACAGGCAAAGCGTCTCAACCTCAGAGAACAGGAGGAACCACGATCCATGTGCATCCCAAAAGATAAACTCGACCTGCCATTTCTAGAGCCGTGCACCAAGAAACAGGCTTGAAAGATAAAATATTAAAGACAGCCTGGCATTCTTCACTTTCACACCAACGCCCTTGCGGTACATCAGTGGGTTTTGTAATGAGATCTGAGATTGTCATGGACCACAATAGCCCAAAAGGTAAGTCCTTCATTTGTTCTCTCATCACAGCTCCTTTTTGCTTCAGACATTTTTGCATGACCCAGGTCATGATATATACTGGTATATACAATAAACATAGAAACCATACCTATATTGATAATGAATCATAAGGAAAATTATTTACAAACAATTCCTTGGCATACATATGGCTTTTTCATTGATTATGGAAGAAAGGAAAGTTGCACAGTAATGAGACGAATGTCTTTGTTTATTTTACATAAAGGACAAAGTCTCAGGCTGGGGAGATGGCTCAGTTAAGAGCACTGACTGCTCTTCTAGAGGTCCTGAGTTCAATTCCCAGGAACCACATGGTGGCTCACAACCATCTGTAATGGGATCCGATGTCCTCTTCTGGTGTCTGAAGACAGAGACACTTAAGTAAAACAAATAAATACATCTTTAAAAGAAAAAACAAAGTCTCAGCTGAGTATTAATTACTGCCTGATTCACAGATTCTCCATTGTTTTTCAAGTTGATAAATACTTTTATTTTATCAGTTCTGACAATGTTGCTTCATAAATACATAGTAGAAAATGGCAGAGGCATTTTAGGATCACTTCAGAAACTGTTGGACATTGTGTCCGAATCCTAAAACACAACTCATTTAATAATTTTTCTTCCTGAAAATCAGCCACTCGAACAGCAATTTCCAAAGGTTTAGTAAGCTGACAAACACTGAGGAATGATGGCGGGAAGAATTAAAGGTGCTACTCCATTGTGTTGTAGCAATAGAAACCTTTCTGTGCAAAGCAGTAACATTGCAAGTCATGGCATTCAACCACCTTTTCCCCCGGAGCCAAAGTGTGCCAGGCCGGGCTCGCTGGCTTTGCACAGGTGTCTGCATGTGCACGCCACAGAAGTGTGCAAACTGAGTTTTCAGGAGCAGAGTTGCAGCGAGGTCACTTAGACTGCAAAGTCTAAGAGCACTGCCCGAGGCACCTTCCAGTCAGTTGGGCTTCATTTAGAAGTAATTTTTGACTGGGTAACACACTGACATACAGCAAAGGCACTGGGAAGAAAAAGTGACAATCAGAAGGCTGTCGTTAATATTTTATCTTTCAAGCCTGTTTCTCCGTGCATGGTTCCAGTTAGAAGTTACTCTGAAATCCTACCTTCAGGAACCTCTTGCTGTCCCCAAACCTTTCATGCTCTCCAAATTTGGTTGCATTTGGCCATTGGTTTCTTTCTTTTCTTTTCTTTCTTTTTTGGATATTTTATTTATTTGCATTTCAAATGTTGTCCCCCTACCCCGGTTTCCCCTCCAACTCCCCCTATTCCATCCCCTCCCCCTGCTTCTATAAGGATGCTCCCCCACCTACCCACTCCCACCTCAACATCCTGGCATTCCCCTACAGTGGGGCATTGAGCCTGCACAGGACCAAGGGCCTCCCCTCCCATTGATGTCAACAAGGCCATCCTTTGCTACATATGTAGCTGGAGCCATGGCTCCCTCCATGTGTACTCTTTGGTTGGTGGTTTAGTCACCGGTGCTCTGGGGGTTTCTGGTTGGTTGATATTGCTGTTCTTCCTGTGGGGTTGCAATCCTCTTCTGCTCCTTCAGTCCTTCCCCTAACTCCTCCAATGGTATGGTGAAGGGGCCTCTAGACAGTCCTAACCCACAGTCGAAGAAAATACTTGACATAAAGTTCCACAAAGTTATTTCTCAGTTTGATTTTATGTGGCATTAAAATCAATCATATTAAGATTTCAGATACACTTCAGGGAATGTTACCAGTCAGCAATTGGAGGCTCTATTTCTTTGTCCAAAGAAAAATTCTGAATTGGCAGTATGGCCCTACGTGTCAGTTCCCAGTCCTTGGATGCTGAGAACTCATGGGCTATGCTAACAGATCCAGAGTGCTAGGATGGCAGGTGTGTCCCATCTCCTCAATGACTTTAGGGTCACAACTATTGGGGGTAAATGTGAGAGGGCTACCAAGGTAAAAGTAGCCTCGGAGACCATTGAGGATGGATCTCTCCAGAATGGCTGGCTTTGGATCCCACCCTTGCTTTTCTTTAGTAACCCCCTAACACTGGAAATATCAGCTTTTCCACTCTTCCCTGGGATTTAAACACTGATAACAAGGTACAGACATCAGGATTTGTTGTGAATCATTTTTTAAAAAGCTATTTTCTTTTTGTAAAGAGAAAAGAAAGAAAGAAAGAAAGAAAGAAAGAAAGAAAGAAAGAAAGAAAGGAAGGAGGGAGGGAGGAAGGGAGAGAGGGAGGGGGATAGGGAGGGAAGGAAAGAAGAAAGAAAGAAGGGAGGGAAGGAAGGAAGAAGGGAGGGAGGGCAGGAAGAAGAGATGGGGAGAGAGAGGAAGAAGAGGAGGAGGAAGAGGAGAAGGAAGAGCAAGAGGAGGAGGAGAGGAGGAGGAGGGGGAGGGAGAGGAGGAGGAGGAAGAAGAAGAGAAAGAAAATGCACCTTTGGTTGTCTTAGGTAGAGATATGAAGTTCTGATCTACTTCAAAAATGTAAACAGTACACACTACTAGATCCTTCCTGAAGAGTTAATCTAGCCAGGCCCACAGTAAATCTGATTCACACAAAGACACACTAAGAAGGGCTGGCTGCAGTGACAGCTTGGTGGTTAACTGCATTTGTTACTATCTCAGAGGACTGGAGGTCAGTTTCCAGCACCTGTGCCTGGTGGCTCACAACTGTGTTAGAGTCCTACTCCAGAGCATCTGACATCCTCTTCTGGCCTCTAGACACCTTCAGGTACACACACACACACACACACACACACACACACACACACACACACACTCATACATGCACACACATGAAATCTTTATAAAAAGTTATGCTAATGAGAAACTAATATATCCCTATAATGAAATAATCTAGGTAGTCTTTCCAGAGGCCCTCCCTCACACACTGGGTGCTGGAAGGCGTGTCATTGTGGGTGTGAGCTTTAAGAGACTCATCCTAGCCGCCTGGAAGTCAGTGTTCTGCTAGCAGCCTTCAGATGAAGATGTAGACCTCTCAGCTCCTCCTGCACCGTGCCTGCCTGGGTGCTGTCATGCTCCTGCCTTGATGATACTGGACTGAACCTCTGAACCTGTAAGCCAGCTGCAATTAAATGTTGACATTTATAAGACTTGCCTTGGTCATGGTGTCTGTTCACAGCAGTAAAACCTTAACGAAAGTACTTGCTGATCTCCATTGATGAGAATCTGTTTCTCAGACCATAACTCAAGGCACAACTTTCTCTCCTCCATCTCTCTCCTGGTGGCTTCTGAGATTTACAGCTTGCCACCTTGTTGTTTTTCCTCAAACATTAATAAAATTGTCCTCAATCTTGACACTTGTTCCAAGTAAGTTTTGTACATATTTGGTTGTGAGCCTAGCCTTTATCAGCTGAGGCATCTCACCAGCCCTCAGGTAAATTTTAAAGTTGTGTGCACAAATATTGATTTCATATATGCAATAAAATAATATGATCACGCATTATTCACCCAGATTCAAGTTTTCAGCCTTGCATTGAACTGCCATTTTTATCTGTATTCCACTCTCTGAAATACTGGGAAACAAATGAGTGATGTCATAGCACTTCATCTTGACCCAAAGTACATTGCTAATGGACAGTCTTCCTCTTTGCCCCCCTCCCCCTGCTTTGCTATAACCACAAAAACTAGTATTGCTGCCAAAATATGTACAGCAACCTCAGGATTTTCAATTATCCAGTGTTCCCTAATTAACTCTCACTTATAATTTATTTATTGTAACTAGGGTCCAAAGATCACACACTATTGAATTCATTTGAGAAGACTTATAAATATCTTTTATCCTACATATTCCTTTTATTTTTGTAATTTGTTTTAAAGAGGGGTGTGTGTGTGTGTGTGTGTGTGTGTGTGTGTGTGTGTGTGTGTGTACATATCCACAGAAGCAGGAGAGAGCATCATCATCTGGAGTTGGAGTTACAGGTAGCTGTGAGCTGCCTGACAGGAACGCTGGGAACTCAACTCTGGTCCTCTCAAAAAGCAGCATATACTCTTCTCAAGTACTGGGCCATCTTTGCAGCTTCTGTACTTGACATTTTTAAGAATTATTTGTATCACTTTTTCACTTGTACTTTGCCGATTATATCCCTGTAACTAACAGGTGCTTTTTGCTTTATTTTTTCTATAAACCAGTCCTAAACTCGGGGACTTATCAGATCATGGTTCAGTTTCTTTTTCAAGAATGGTCCTAATACATCCTATTATGGAGTTTATGACCATCTCTGAGCTGTGTTTGGAATGCTGTTGTGTAATGGTTTCCTCCAGATTGGAACATTTCCTATTGTAGAAAGCTATTCAACCAAGGTAAACACCTCAAGACAGCTTCAGGAAGTCCCTGAAACTAACCAGATTCACTAGGCTCCTTCCTACCTGAATAAGCAATAAAAGCTGAGCATTCCTCTTAAATGGAAGGATGTTGAGCTGCAAGGAAGACTCTGAGACCAGACCAGCCTCCAGGTAGATTTAGGCCAGCTGAGCCTCGCCACAAGACAGAGTTTCTCTGTGTAGCCCTGGATATCTTGGAATTCACTTTGTAGACCAGTTTTTACTTCAACTCTGAGGTCCTCCGACCTCTGCCTCCCCAGTGCTGGAATTAACAGCATATGCAGCTGCTGCCTGGCTAACTTGTAAAGGACATTCTCCAATCTGTTGAGCTACCTGCAGGCTATGTGTGTAGTGTGCTTTGTGAACTGTCATCCACACTGGCGTGGGCTTTAGTGATACAGCTGTCTTTGACTCATTTTTGTTCCTGTAAATAACCTCTCACCCATATTCCTGCTCACCAGTTACTTTAGTGGTATCTATACTTTGGTCTGTTATGGGTCAAGAGATGTGTTGTGTCTTCCCTGGAAGTTCTGTCACATAACAGATGCTAAGACTGATGTATATACTCAGGTATCCCCAGATAAATGCATCCATCCTTCATGAGATGGTCTAACAACTTTTCACCTTGTGGTTCAGTAGCCAATGTTGACACCTACAACCACGTTTGATTTAAGGCTGGCTATATTTAACACAAATATCTCACTTTAGATAAGATGGAGCCAAGTGACACAGGAAAGGTACCCAGTTGTGTGAGTCACTTGCTCAACACACTGGCCACACCTCACCTTTGTTAGTGAACCTATTAGTAGTCTTTACTGAGACTTACCCCAATGGAAAAAGATCAGTGTTGGTTTTAAGTCTAGCCTGCCCTTAAACAAGTAACCTTGACATATCTAGACCTCAACTTTTCCATTTGTAAATTAGATAGTACTGATATGCACATCAAAGGGCTAAGAAAAAATAAGTGAAAAGGTAAATGAAATGTTTGACACATCTAAGATGGAGTGCTCAATTGAGCACTGAGTCATACATATTCAGCTCACTTTACCATTACCTGAAATGAGCACCAATTTCCACTACAACAAATCATAGGTCCTTACGCTTATTTACTATAAGCAGACATATATACACATGCATATATATATATATATATATATATATATATGTATGTATGTATATATATATATATGTATGTATGTATGTATGTATGTATGTGATCCTATGACTGATTTGTTATCAAATCCCAGTTTAGGATGAGATGGTTTTCACCACTCACAATTAAAGGGAAACAGCATACTGTAAAATTAATGCAGTTCATAAGTATTAGTTTCTTATTTAAGCATGCCCAAGTTTACACATTGCTGGGTTACAAAGCAGCCAATGACATTTTACATTGTAAAGTCTTGTCTGAAACATCCTGTCACTGCAGGACTCAGGAGCCAGAGGCAGGAAGATGACAAGCTTGGACTCAGACTACTGATTACAATCAGACCCTGACTACAAAAAAAGGCGGGGAAAAGTTAAATATAATAGCTTAATAATTATTATTTTTAAGGAACAGCATTTTCAAAAGAATTTTTATTATTCAATTAAGTGCATTTGTTTCTGTCTGGGTATTTGCATGTACATACAGGTTATCTGTAGAGGCAGGAAGAAGCTATATAATAAATCCTTTAGTTAGCAAATGTGTCCTTTGCATGTGCGTTACCACTGAGCCATCTCTCCAGCCCTCAGGTTGCCTTCTGACAAGTGGTCAGCCTCACTGCTTTACCTGCCACTCTTCTTACCCTAGTTCTGTGGATGAGAATATGCTTCTTTTCAACCCACTAATTACATTCGGCAGAATCTGGTCTACCCAAACTTACATTTTTATTTCATTTTTGTGTGCATGTGTGACAGAGAAAGAGAGAAAGAGAGAGAGAGAGAGAGAGAGAGAGAGAGAGAGAGAGAGAGACAGACAGACAGACAGAGACAGAGACAGAGACAGAGACAGAGACAGACTGTACTTTGGTAGGCTTCAAGTAAAGAAAAGAAATACAGAGGAATCCTAAGTACATTTATCAGAAGTAGACCCCAGGAGCCTGAATTATTTTTCCAGAAGAAAACAAAAACCAAAAACCTTTCAACATAAGAATTTATTGTATAATAGTTTATTTTTCTCATTTACTATTTTTACATTTTATGCACAAATATTTATCTGAGTAAAAATAGAAAATAACTGTTTTATGTAAAATTACAAAAAAACAAAGAAATACATAATTGTTATTATGATAGTATAAGTGTCTTTATTTAAAGAGTAAAAATGTATGCAAAAACTCTCCTCTCTTCTACAAAAGACTGAGAGTATTTTTTTTTCTTGGGAATAAGTGAAATATCAACATTTTTATAGCCTTTATCTGAGGACATTAAGTCAGTCACAGGTTTGTTTTGCAATTATAAATTTTAAAACATTTTTTGTGCTATTTCAAGGATACACTAGTTCTTTATAAAAGGCAGTAGCATAAATGGCAAATGCAGAAAATGACAGAACTTGCCAAAAATATTTGGAGGTACACTCTTTAAAAGAAATAACCATACTCGAGCATCACTGCTTACCTGGGGAGAAAAATTGAATAATTTTTCCTACTTTATTTACATGGATCAACACCAAAATGACTGTAATTGGTTAACCCATCATGTGGAGCTCAGCCACACCTAGGACTTCTGCCTCCCTAAGGGACTTTGCAAAATGCTGGCACAACTGGTCAGACTTCAGGCCAGCACACGTATAGAATGAGCTCAATGTAAACATCACACGGAAAACCTTCCTAACAAAATGAACATTTCATTATAATTGAACTTACAAGGTACAAAAGATGGTCAGTTTTCTGATGTTTTCGTTTAACTGTATCTTATGATCTATGAAAAATGCACAACAAAACTGAGCAAGGAATACCACGGGTTAATATTCTTTTATAACATGACTTGTTTTAATAGAAGATAGCAAACTGTGGCCTCAAAAGTAACAAATACTTTTAAGTCTAGGTGGAGACAGAGTAATAGCGCTGAGTCAGGGAGAAGCCCTTCCACATCCTGTGTGAAGTGGATGGAAGGACACGGGCTGAAGAGAACGAGCAGCTCATGTCTGAGACCTGTGCTCAAAACACAGCAAACAACAGCTTCTGAGGAGAGCAATCTACAGAAGCCAGCTTTGTGTTTTGTTTTGTTTTTTAAAGCATTTGGACATGTTTAATTTGATTTTAGGGACCTAGAACAAATAAAAATGTTCCTTTCCTTAAAAACATATTTCTCTGAATGATACACAAAGTCTGTCCTCTTGGCTAAAACATTGTAACTCTAAGATTCTCAAGCTCTGATGGACTATGAAAATCTTCTGTTTTGAAGCAGTGAGTTATGGCTCCCCAGACTTTCTGAGATGGGGAGAACCTAATTGTCATCTGAAGTCAAGGCCTAGAGATTGTTCTAAGAGTCTACAGTCTTCAAATCACGGTGAGCAAATTGTACGAATAATTGCCAGCCTACTGTTGTGTGTGCGTGCGTGTGCGTGCGTGCGTGCGTGCGTGCGTGCGTGCGTGCGTGCGTGCGTGCGTGTGTGTGTGTGTGTGTGTGTGTGTGTGTGTGTGTGTGTGTGTGTGTACCTACACACATACATACAAGCAAAAGTAAAAGATCCAACTTAACTCTAACTACTTCCTGTATAATCTTAAAGGACTTAATATAAAGACGCTGGCCACACTTGAAGCCTGACAGCCCGGCACTGGACGTTACGCTGTAGGAGGTAAGCAACCCTTCTTTCTCCTCCCTAATACTCCAAGCCGCACCATCAGGCTGCAACTGCATGTGCTTTCTCTCCTCATCAACTCTTCTAAAGCCAATTTGGGAATGAATTGAAAGAAAAACAAATGAGAGGTGTACATAAAGTAGCCTTTATACCGCTCTGAGGAATTCCTTTCTGTTATGAAAACTATATGCTAATCTCTCATATCATGATTTACGGATAATACTTTAAAATAAACAAGACTTTTCAAGCCATTTCTTCTTAGTGTTAGCAAGCAGTAAGGCATTTCATATAAGATTTAAAGATTTTAGAAATATTAATCTCCCCTTGAATAACTTTGTCTTCATATATGTAGAAAGTGGTTAGCTAGCCGTGTGTATAGTATTTTTAGAGTCATATATGCAATATTCAAAAGAAAAAAATGAAACAAGTGGGAAACTTTATTTAAAGAAGATCTCCTACAGAGCCCAGGCAAACACCCTTTCATAACTATTCACAAGGAACTTACTTCAAACCTTAAACACTTTCATCTGATCTAAAGTCTTCATTTTATCAGAAACACAGAAGAGAATATATAAATGGTGTTGCATAATAATCTGGTACCATAGATTAATTCTTAAAAAAGAGGAAGTCAAAACTAAACCAATTTCTTCTTTCTAACTGAGGTATACTTTAAAGTCTGAGAGAAAAAAAAGATATCATTTTGAAATTTTTGCAATAGCTGGTTTATTAGAATTAAATGCCTCTCTCAAAATAATTTAAGTCCTTGGCTTGACATAATGAGTAATCTACACAGAAACCATTAATAATGGTTTGAGTTAAGCCAGCTTTAAACCTGGGTCTCATTCAACACTTTCTTCTGCCAGTTAACTTATTTTTTACTTGCAAATATATAAATTAATAACCTGATAGTTTAGCAATTATCATATAATTTTATTTGATATGACTGTTTAGCTCTGCTTGATTAGATGAAACAGGCACACATGCTTTAGCTGAAAATTCCCTTTTCAGGCTCTATGTAAAGCAGCAGAGAGGAAACAGCTACACTCCAGCAGTGGCTACTCCAGGCTGCTTTCTGGAAATGCTTCCTTACTGTCATCTTCAGACGCTCCTGGCTATTTTTTGGTAGGGTAGACATTAATACTGACCAGTTTAGCTTTCCTGACTGTTAGCAAACTACCCCCGATGAACCTGCTCTCGCCTGCAGGCATCGTGGTGATCCTTTAACATATTCTAAAATATATGCTCAACGTAAAAAGATTCAAATTCACAAGAGTATGAAATATTTATAAAAAATCATGCATCAGATTGTACACTCTAGAAATAAGATTCAAATTCAGTAATAAATGTTAGAGCAAAGCTTGCTCTAAATATTTAAGAAAAACCTTAAGACTTCTCAGGAGGTCCTAGATCTCAATTGTCCTTTTCTGTCTGGAGAGAGGCAGCAGCCAGTGCCACGGCTGTGACTGGCTGAGCAATCCCGTGGAGCTGCATCTTGGCAAGCTTCTTCTGTTCACATTCTGTGACCAAGCGGTTCAGTTCCGCTGCACTGTATCCAATCAGAGTCTTCAAGTCACAGACAAATTTGTACACAAATCTCTTGCCTTGAACTTTACAAATCATGTCCCCATCATAATAATACCTTTAAAAAGAGAAACCACATTAGTACCTGGTAAAAGATAAAGAGTTTGTACTCCCTACGATTTAGACTTTTCTACAAACAGAAGCCTAGCCAAGTTCTGTACCCACTACAATAGTTAACACTGACACCACAGAGTTCTTAGCATTACAAATCAAACTCCAGAATATTACAAAAACTTCAGTCCACATTACTCCAAAAACTTAAAACAACTGTGATAACACTGATTTAGAAACCAAGAGAATTACTAATAAGAAGACAACACAAAAGAGCTTTGGGTGGCAACGGCACCGGACCAGGGCTTTTAAGCCAGAGACTATGCTGCAAAGCTTCCCACCTGGATGTGCTGCCTGTGACCACAGGAACATCCTAGTTCCTTTACTCTCTTAGTCCTCAACCACAAAATGAGGTTGATACCCTCACAGAATTGTTGAATAGAGGGATAACCTTTATAAAGTGCTTAGCATACAATGACTGCCACAGTTACCTCTCTATAAAATATAAGCTATATTTATAAGAGTCCAGATAACAAAAAGTTACAGATGGTTGTGAAGTTCACTTTTGTTTCATAAAAATACTCTATTATGATATATTTAATACAATAAAGAAATGCCTTCATCTTCCGTTTATTCTATGAAGGCTCCCCACATTTTGGAGGGGTCAGAAGTAGCTGCAGGAAGAGGTAAGGGCATCACACAGAAGCACAGCTGTCTAGCCTACCGTTGCAGAGCAGACTCTGAGCCCACGCTAGAGAGCTGCTTTAGTACACTTCCACGGAGACAGAAGCAGCTGAGTTTATAGCTACTCTGTACATCAGACTTCACAGCCACAAAGAATTTGAGTTTACTAACCGCCAAACTGCTTGTCACGAAGTTTAAAAATACATGTTTATGATAAATAGACATTTGAGAAAAGGAAAAAAGAAAGTGGTTTCATTATTTCTAAAATGTAATTAGGACTGATGTGATCATCATTTCTTGGTAAAAGAAAAAAAGCCCACACACCTAAGCCTTGAGTGTCTGATACTCCCCTTCTTCAGCCTAGGGCATACATTCACAGCACCGCACGGCAGCATGGACCTCTCCCTGCACTATCACATGGCTGCCCCCACTTACTTTTATCAAACTACTTTTTAAAACCTCTTAAATTTTGAACTCTACCACATAAATAGAAAAGACACAAAAGTTAACATTCAAAATGCCGACTCACCATTAAGTTATCACTCAGGTCTAATAATACACTGTCAATAACTGCAACACTCTGTTCTTTTCCAACCATGGTTATTTTAAAAGTATAAACACAAGCTTGCTTTAAGACAGTAACTTCCCTGCTTTTCTTTGTATTTTTTCCTTAAAGGCATATCCACAAATGCTGTAGTTTGCTTTTCCTGTTTTAGCAAATTATCCTAAGCAGACACACTCATAGGCTATGTTATACAGTTACCACAAAGTCCTTTGAACCACCCCCTTCCTGACTCTGTAACATTTTGTGTGGCAGTCCTTGAGTCTATCACAACCGCTTCACTCGTTTGTCTGCTGATGGATACAGGGGGGTGCTTTCCAATTTAGGATGTTATGTATATGGACACTCAGACATTTCTGCTTGTGGTCTACCAAGAAAAGTTACTTAGCAACTTAGCCGGGCACAAATTCCAGTCCACCCTGGGGACAGTCCTGCAGCGTGGAAGCCTCCCACAGCCTCCCAGCACCTGGTAGTGGAGGTCTTTCCAGCTAAGCTTGTTCAAAGTGACTAGGGAGACCCAGGCCAAGCTCTACACTTGGATGTTCAGATTTAGGCAGATATAGAAGGATAAAACTGTGAATGTAATTGCAAAAACAGAAAATCATGAATTGATACAATATATATTCAACATGTAAATAGTCTTTGTAACTATAAAAATATTTAAGATTAATAAGCAGGTTGGTTTTGTTGTTCTTTTTTTTTGGGGGGGGGGGGGGACTGAACCCAGGGCCTTGCGATTCCTAGGCAAGTGCTCTACCACTGAGCTAAATCCCCAACACCAGCAGGTTGGTTTTGAACACAAATGATATGCTTTTAAATCATTTAAAGCAAATAATCTTATAATAATCTTTTTAAAAAGCTTTATGTACCTCAAAATTATAAGGAGAACTCTTAAGTAATTTGTAATATAATGCATAAAACAATTAGCTTTAAAAAGATTTTTTAAATCGCATTCTCTGCTTATTCTCTGGGTGTAGGTGTGTACGAGCCTGAAGCTGGTTATTCTCCTGCCACATGGACTCAGAGAGGAGATTCAGCTGGGCAGCAGGCTTTCTTCAGTGAGTCATCTCAACACACACACACACACACACACACACACACACACGGAAGCGTGCACACAATCTTAAGTATTTTATTTTGATTGCATACCAGGTTTATATCAGAATAAGAAGCTACACTTTTAGAGAAGTCTGGTATTAGGAAACAAAAACAAATGCTTACCGTAATGCACGGCTAAGTTTCTCATAGTTCATTGTAGGCTTGTTTTTACGTTGTCCCCATTTTTGTGCAACTAATTCAGGCTGATTTAGCTTGAATTCCCCTTCATCACCAACCCAAGAAATACAGTCTCGAGCATCCTTGTCAGTAAGAAGTTCAAGCAAAAACTGCCATAGTTGGATCTGACCATTGTTTCCTAAATCCGTAAGCACAACAAGCATAGGTCATGTAAGAAGCTAACACAGGTCAAAGGCAGTGCACAAGCACTGGTCCAACCTCAACCAAAGTAAAAACAAACTAATATTTTAATAAATGTTAGCTAAATACTGCCATATATATGTATACACACACACACACACACACACACACACACACACACACACACACACACACAGACACACATATATATGTTTTGACAAGTTATATATCTAATTTGACAAGTTTTCTGATAACAGTTCATGCAAAAATACCTGTTCTGTTCCCCGGTGAGCTCCTATCTTCTCCTGAGATCCTTGGGGACCTTTGAACTTTAGCTGCCTTTGCGCTACTGTTTATAACCTTAATAGTAGTCGGCGTAGCAGAAGGCACTGATGCTGGAATAATTTGCACAGCTAAAAGAAAAGGCAAAAAGGAAATATATTTTCCTTCTAATTTAGAAAGTAAAAATAAATGCAATCAATAAAATTAACGTTCCTCTAATTATGTTAAGACTTCAGTTTGTGAATCTCAGCTTACAGACAGTTAAATTTTCTATTCCAAAGTAGGAATGGCAAATATTCATTATCAGAAAGCTATAATAAACTTGTTTATGAAAATGGTTTAAACATGATGAACATTTAAACTATTAAGAACTCACATTTGTCTCGAAGACTGTAAGTTCACAAGCCCAGTGAGAAAGCTGGGCTCACTGGAATTGGGAGGTAGAAATAGACATTGAGGAGACTACCTAAAACCGACTAATCTGGGGAACTTTGCGCATTTTTAGACAAGCAATTCAGCAGCCAAAATGAATAAAACATAGTTGCAAGTACCAACAAAGCTAAGTCTATCAAGTGTTAAGTAATAATTCAGCTTATCAAAGACTCATATAACAAGCCTCAAGCGTGCATAGCTGGTAGAAAGGAGGGGGGAAAAGGGAGGAAGGGCAAGATTAGGTATGGGAAGAGACGGGTGTGTGTGCGTGCGTGTGCAGAGGGTCAGGAAAATGAACAGAGGTGTGTGGCAATGGGGATGGGGACCTTGGGGGGTAGCCACCACAAAGTCCCAGATGCCAAAAGAACAAAAGGCTCCCAGGACCCCACTGGGATGACATAGCTGAAATACCCAACAAAGAGGAGAGAGACCATATCCACAAGTTAGGAATGACCCCTGGTTGAGGGATGGGGCCACCCACCATTCACAAAATTTTAACCCAGAATTGCTCCTCTCTAAAGGAAATGCAGGGACAACAAGTAGAACAGAGACTGAAGGAAAGGTCATCCAGAGACTGCCCAACCTTGCGATCCATCCCACATGCAGCTACCA
The DNA here is from genome assembly GCF_021556685.1 of Rattus norvegicus. Classification (NCBI taxonomy): domain Eukaryota; kingdom Metazoa; phylum Chordata; class Mammalia; order Rodentia; family Muridae; genus Rattus; species Rattus norvegicus. The sequence continues at coordinate 37,592,805 of NC_141544.1, read as the reverse complement.
AACCCAGACAGTATTGCTGATGCCAAGCAGTGTTTGCTGACAGGAGCCTGATATGGATGTCTCCTGAGAGGATCTGCCAGAGCCTTACTGATACATCAGACTGAGCACAGGGATCCCAATGGAGGAGTTAGAGAAAGGACTGAAGGAGCTGAAGGGGTCTGCAACCTCATAGAAAGAACAATATCAACCAACCAGACCCCCCAGAGCTCTCAGTGACTAAACCACCAACCAAAGAGTACTCATGGAGGGACCCATGGCTCCAGCCACATATGTAACAGAGGATGGCTTTGTCAGGCATCAATGGGAGGAGAAGCCTTGGTCCTGTGAAGGCTTGATGCCCCATTGTAGGGGAAGATTAGGATTGTGGGGCAGGAGTGGGTGGGTGAGTGGGGGAACACCGTCATGGAGGCAGGGAGAGGGGGTGTAATAGGGGATTTTCAGAGGGGAAATTGGGAAGGGGGAATAACATTTGAAATGTAAATAAACAAAATAACCAATAAAAAAATTAAAAGAAAAACTTGAAGAATAATTAAGGAGAATCAGCTTTCAGTTTAGAGAGAGACAAATACGCCCTCAGGTAAGCAAAGCAACCTGGCTCTCTATTCCTGGTCTACATGGACTTAGTTTGGCTGCTTGGGCCCTCTACAGTCAGAAAGTTATGTTGAAAGCTTTAATGTGAAGTTATCTAACAAAGAAATATTTCTTACTGATAGATGGGCACATTCTGTAGGAATGAATACTCACGCTGGTCAATTGTAACTATCTCATTCATCTGTTGCTCTTGGCTTGCCAAAACATCTGAAGAACACAAAAAATTCATTTTCATTTAAAACCAAAAATACAATTCCCAACACAGTAAAAATGAATTTAGCAAACACAGCCTTTAAAAACAGCTCCATGATTAAAAACAAAACCAGTAAGACAAACAAACAAGATATATATTAAACAACTGAAACTTAGAATATTCCCAAAGTTAAATTTTCAGCTGTCCTAAATGCTTCAGATTAGTCATGTTTAAAATACTGCTCTCAATGAAAGACTTTTGCTACAACCGTACATTAGTTCATTATTAGCTCTGTTCCTTAGAGAATCCTGACTAACAGGCCTGAACAGAATCTTCTACAAAAGCCTTCATTAAGTATCTGTCACTCTTCCCAGGCCAAATGCTATTCTTACTCTGTCACATATTACACATCCCAGTTTCTAACTTCAGACAACTACGTCATCCTATCTCTGCCTATCCATTAAAACTGAACCTGTCAGAGACCACCCTCAGAATGAGGACTAGGACTCCAAGAAGATTCTTAAGGGTGTCCTACCTGGGTTCAGTTTTGTGATACAAGAGCTGTGAAGAGCTAGGAGGCTAAGGAAGACAAGGCCTGAAACCTACTTATCAGATGGAATTTTCTTCGAGGCTCCTAAGTTTGAGAGCTTAAATAATTATTTGAGACTAGCCTCAGAGAGGTAAGGGTTTAGAGCTTAGCAATCACTACCACTTAAGTAAAATTTCAACCCCTGGATATTAATTCTTCACATCTGAATGAAATTTCACATACCTCACAAGGCTGTTATGAATCTTAAAGAAAAATGTTTTCAAGAAGCACACTACAAAGTTAGCTCTTCAGTAAACTGAGAATTTTTATGTTTTATTTAGACCTCTAGTTCTGAACATTCTACTCATAACTGCTCTCTTAAACACTTTGTTTGCTTTTTCCAGACAGGGCTCCTCTGTGTAGCACAGGCTGTCTGGAATTTGCTCAGTAGACCAGGCTGGCTCAAACTTTTAAGAGATCTACCTGCTTCTACCTTCCAAGCACAGGGATTAAGGGTGAGCATCACTGCCACCTGGCTAAAAGCTTTGTTTGTGGTGTATTTTTCCTCAGGAGTTTTTAAAGTCTCATTGACGAGAACTAAAAGTGTTCTGCCACTACATGGATATAAGCAGCTTAACTATAAAGAAGACCAATCAGAAAGGAACCATTCATTAGACAGCTCGGATCCTAGCAACCTGCAAACTCAGCTCCAAACCCTTGATTCTCAGAGACTTGAGTTTGGTGTGTGGTTCTCAGGGACTCTCAAAGCAGAAAGCAGAACACAGGAAGTAATATGGAATCTAAGAAAATACAGGAATCCTGAAGATCATACTTCCTCTAAAGTCCCCCAAGCCTTGGCCATACATGAGAGAAGAAACACAGTGCTTAAAGCAAAGTCCTGAGGAACATGGAACAGTTATGAGGAAACACTAGGCCCTAGGGGTATGAAGCAGAACCAGTCCTTTTCCCCGAAGACTTTATTCTTTGCTGACAGATGCTCACATTAAAAGCATGCTGAAGAATTTGCATGCTTAGAACATTTCTTACATATCTTCCCCAAATATAAGAGAACCTGAGAGAAATCTTAACTTAGGATCTGCATGCAAGTAGGCCAAGTGGTAATCAAAGTACAAAAGTTCTCTTCAGACAGGTTCACAAGAGATCACTAAAGCTGACAAAGTGACAGGCTTATCACTAACAGTTCTGTCCTAGGAAACAGTACCTTTCAGAGTTATGCTACAGACCTTTCTTCTTTCTGCTCATAGAACCGTTCTGAGATTTGTTTGCAATAGAAACTGTCAGAAAAAGCCTTGCAGATCTACCCATTCTGTAAATGCTGCACTGGACCTTAAGTTCTAAAACCAAAACCACTTCCTTTCTAAAGCAGAGGAAGGATTCATGCTGGACTGGCAAGCAACTCCAGGAGATATTTATGGAGGCTGTAAAACTCTAGAGCAAAGCTTCTCGGAGGAAAACCCAGTCTATTGCACAGAAGAGAGAGAAGAAAACAAGACTCTTGTTTCCTGACCAGGAAAGTGAGTGAGTCGTAACTTTCACAGTTTGAGAAACATGAGGTGAATCAGAAAGTGACAAGTACAAGAAAGAGTTGATCGTGGAAAGACTGGGAAAACCAGGACTTTAGAGACTGAGTAAGTACTATTATTGTAGTTCCAAGAATTCCAACAAGAAAATGTTGAAATAAATATGATTCAGTTATGACTCTGACACTGAATGACAACCAAGACATATAATTTACTCATGTTTAAGAACCGACACAGCCAATGAATATAGGTCTGTCTCTTAGTAACACTTCAAAAAACATCAATGAGAGTCCATTCAAGAGGAAACAAGCACAGTGGCTTTCCAGAGCTCATCTCCTCCTCAATGGCAGGGATGAACCTTGGGTAACAACGCTAAGCATCAAATTACTGTTTTAAGATCCTCTTTCCTCATCAGGTGTAGAGCAGCACAAAGTACAAGACATTGCATTTCCATACATAACTCTAAGCAAAAAGCAGAATCTACTCCACTTAGAAACAGAAAATTATGGAAGTGTGGCAATCATTGAACATACAAAACACTATGAGGGGATGGACTGCTAGTAAGATGGCATAACAGACACTTTAAAAGTTATAAAATATGGAACGGATTAAACCAAAAATTTAAACTTTTTGGTCAGCCAGGTAGATTCTAAGTTTTCCTCAGAGAAGCTTTGCTCTAGAGGACCCCTCCATAAATAACTCTCTTAAAAACCTTATTTATTCCACTAGGAAGGGCATTTAAAAATGCCTAATCTCACAAGTAAGAGACTAGGAGGGAAATCTCATGCAATCCAATGATCTTAAAGTTTCTAGAAATGCAGGTGATGATTGGGAAAAGACAAGGCAATGATCAGAATGCAGATAAAAGGCTAAAGGTGGAGCCTCGGGTGAGATTTTAAGAACTTGGATTCTAGCCAGGCTCACACCTGTGCTCCCAGCCCCGTGGGACGTGGCAGCAAGAGAATCCTAAGTTGAGGCTAGCCATGGCACAGAGCAAGACCTGTCTCAGAAAGACGAACAAAAAAGAGAGACCTTGGAATGCGGTATAAGCCCGAGTTAGAATCTTAGTTTGGATACCTGCTATGTCTAACCCTCTGTAGGGACCCTACAGCCTCAGTCTCTCACATAAAAATTAAAAAAAAAAAAAAAAATCGGAAAGAAACAGTTTATGGTATTACTATAGGTATTTAGATAATACATAAAGAACTCTTCACACTACCTAAACAATGTTAATTATATATAGCTTAAGTGTTTGCTTATTAACAATTAATAAAATGAAAACAAAGTTACAAAAAATTAACTTTAGTTACAATGAAAAGAGATAATAACTCTAATTTTATACATTTTCGAAGAAGCTCCAGATGACTCCAGAGAATTTCTCCCCGAGGGACCCGCTGAAAAAAATCTTCTTGGTTGAGACTACATAATTCTCTTCCCGAAATGTTGAGTGTGGTGAGGTCTATATCAGTCATGCTGAACTCCTTCATTACCCAAACCACCCAATGCAGGACTTGGTCTGTGGACCACTGTATAGGATCTAGAAAGAAAAATATTACCTTTAGCCTAGTTCCATCTTAGATAAATTTACAGTTAACTTTTCAATACACAAATATACACATATAAAATCCAGACATGTTTTTCCAAAGTGAAAACAAACTGATTTTGTGAAGAATGACTTTTATGCTGATGCTGCACTTTCTCCTCCACTCTTTCTCAATTTCTCAATCTCAGTTTCCAAGTAGGAACCAAGGAGTCACTTGGTTCTACATCATTTAGTCTGGAATTTTATCATGAAAAACAGAGTGTGAGACTGTTCTCCGGTGGGCTAAATGACAACTACAGTGTGCAGATAACTCCGTTATCTTAGAGACAATGGAGGACACTGCCCAAACTCAAATACTAGTTTGTAGCACTGTATGGTTTGGTGCCTTGAGAAAAACTCAATGGTACACTAGGGAGCTAGCCGTCCCCTTCACATTGTGTATAACGTACTCTTTCTCCATCCCTTCCAATAAAACACGGGTTACTGTGTCCTCACCCTTGGTGGCACTTACGGTATGACATGCTAACTCCCTGTTCACTCAGCTGTCTCCCAGTGGCATCAAGTCCATAACTCTAAGGACTGTGTGCTAAACCCGATTTCAGTTTACCACAGTGACTTGAACAGGCATTTGTTGAATGTACACCAAAAAATACTTAAATTATTTCATTTTGTCTGTTATTTTTATTTTTACAAGCTAACCAAATTTGCAAACAGAAAATTAGAGTCTGCCAGCATATGTAAAGATTGTGTCATTATACTCCTGGAACCTAAGTGAAGACAGTATCTGTGGGCACTTAATGCTGGACTAATTCTGGCACTGGCATTCTTGCTTTTTGGTTTATTTAAATAGTACTGACCATATACCCAATAAATGAGTGTTATTCAGTAAGAAAATGTGTAAAAGTAACATTAGACAAGGAATAATTTATAGTAAAAATAAACCAAAGGAAAATATATCCATAAGCTTGAAAGCCCAGAGAAGAGAGGAGAATGTCGAGGAAGACGGGAATACAGCTTATCTTCTCTGAATGTATGCAGAGAAATAGAAAGAGCAACTAAGGATGAAACCCAAAATTCATAGATCCTTACAGAACCCAGACAGACACCACACTCAACAAATTATCTACCACAGATTCCATACTATACATTAGAGAAAACAAAGCAATTTTTATAAGATACTGGGGGTGGTTATACTCTGTAACCCAGCTGAGGCAGCTTGAGGGCAGCTTGGCCAACAGTCAGCTCTCATCTCAGGAAGGAAAAGTAATCTACAAGCTCTCTAGGTTTCCAAACCTATGCAGACGCAAAATGAGCACAGGACGCCCGACTAGAGCCACGAAGTAGTCCGTGAAAGCACAGCACGCCAAGATAAAAGCAAAGCTAAAGAAACATCCCTAAGGCTGCAGCAGCCGCACACAGGGTCCAAATCGAAGGGTGAAAACACGAGTGAGAAGCCCAGGGACTGAGTGCAAGGAAACACACAGAGGCCTCAGGCAAGGGGGAGTGGGAAGGAAACAATAAAAGGAAAAGTAAACCATGCCTATAAACCTGGTTACCTGGGAGTTTGAGGCAGGGGGATCAGAGGTTCAAGGCCTGCCTGAGCATTTTAAGACTATGTCTCAAAAAGAAAAAAAGAAAGAAGAAAGCGAAAGAGCAAAGCGGGCTGAGGCTCCGCGTCAGGCTGGGTGTGTGTTCAGCATCTGGGAGCCCATGAGCTCCACCCCATTACTGCCACAACGGAGCAGAAGGACACAACGGGAGACGGGAGAGAAAGGGGTGATAGGGTAGAGTATCTGAGAAGGAACGAGGCACCCTAACAGCTGAGGAAGCAAGCTGCTGCTCAACTCTGCATGCTCTAGCCAAGTTACCACGAACCACACCTCCCTTTAAACTGCTTAAGAAAGTAAACTCATCTGACATAAAAATCTTACAGGAATCTATCAAGATCATGTACGGTGGGAAAAATGACTTGTTTTCCTTAAATAGTACCAGGACTTCTGGTTTAACATATTGAATTGGCTATGTGTATTTTGTCTCCTTTCTCAAAATAATAATGACATACCAGAAAAGCAGTATTGTTTAGTTTGCTTTTTCAAGATGTGCAAACACAGCAACTCAGATATAAAATCAGAGTTGGAGGGGAGATTTCAGCTAGTTCCTAAAATCAATAAGCTGGACATCAACCAATTTATTCAGTAAAGAGAAATTAATTATGACCAAAAGTGTCTGTACAGAAGGATCCCAGTATGAAATGAGAACTCCTCCCTTCAAATGTTATATTGCTCAGGTTGTGCTGACTCTAGAAGCGAGAAAGGCAGGGGTACTCATTTAGTATAAGGTGGGATTATTCTTTTAAGAATACACATTATGAATAAATACCAATGCATAAAATACAATAAAGGAAAAGAACCTCACTATAACCAAACTAAGATAAAGACCAGACACAAAGAACAGATAAAGAGCCACAGTGCTCAAGAACTTGAATTAGGTTTCAAACAACAATGGAACAATGGAACAATGGAACAGTGTCATTAACAGAAAGGTGAGCTTTAATGTGCTATGCACACAGTACCATCAGCAGAGCAGAGTGAAATAAGTTCTGTCTGGAAGTGTAAAGTCAAGCATCTTTTTAAGTTACCCTTTCCAGAGAACCTGTAAATAGAATGAAAACATGCTGACTAGAGAACTGGCTAAAGCTACAAAAACGAGAAGCACAGGACACAGCCTCACGGAGGACCCCAGAGAAGAGGGGCTCAGATGGCAGCTCTGGACACAGGGAGACGACGTCAGATACATGAGAAAGAGGCAAGGCAACAGTTGACTACTCAGTGGAGGAGAAAGAAAGTCTTCATATGTACCCAAACCTATGTAACTGAAACCAGGACAGTTGGAGGAGGCTGAGCAGAAGAGAGCCGTGAGGACAAAGGCAAGCTGGCTACATGGTGCGTTCTAGGATAGCCTGGGCTAGAATGCCAGACAACTAATCAACCAACAAAAATGAAGTCAATACTCAACTTGGAAACCTAGCAGTTGTCTAACTACAACACATGGTTCTACCACAAATGAGCAGTCCTAAATCAATTAGATGAACATACATGGAAATTACAAATCAGTTTGTGAAAGAGAAGGAAGCCAGGTGTCTGCAATTCTAGCAAATGGGGAGGCTTAGGCTAGATGACAAGTTTAAAGTCCATCCTGGCAACACAGGAAGATGTCACCTCAAAACAAAGCAAAGCAACCATATACATCACACCACACATAGCACCAAGTTGCCAACATGTGAGCAAAGTCCTAGTTTGTCATCCACAGGAGGGAGCTAAGTCTCATTCACTACAAGTGAGGCAGTGATGAGTAAAAGCCATGAAGTGAAGTGGAACACAGCTGTGGCGAGGGAGCAGAACTGGCTTCTCACGGGCTTTCTTTCTATCAGACTTGGGACAGAAGACTACACAAAGGAGTTGACCAATGTGGAGAAGACAGAGCTACAGAATTGGACAGCCCTTGGATATAATCTTTAATACTTTTTGTATGTGAATCTATGTTTATATATTTAAGAGTCGATATATGTTATTAAATGTTAGAATCTGGCAAAACCATGAATTTTTTAAAAATACTCTAAAAATACAATTGTAGCCTATCATTTCAATATTTGTACTTCATAAAAGAAAAAGTACATGTTAGTTTTTATTGATTTTTGTATAGCTCATCTCTTTGGATAGATTTCTAACTAGGTATTCATTTCCTCTTCAGATGAGTCTCAGGGACAACACTAAAACTAGCCACACCTGCGACCACGTGTGAAGAAGTGTCTAAGCCGCTGTCAGGATAGAAACTGGTTTATAGTAATGTGAACTTCAGGGGATTAACTAGCTGGAACTAGTCAGTTATACTGCAGTGTTGCCTGGAATTAATTAATTAATTAGTCAAGGAACTGCATGTAGGTATGGAAAAGAATCTTATCAACAATGATCTCAAGTGATTTAAAGTACTTCTGAGTAAATGCCGTTCTAGCCGTGTCATCATGCATTACCTCCTGAAACCACTCCTAGGGACGTCTGTCAAAGTCTAGTGAACACTCAGAACACTACTCGGAGCTTCCATGTCCCGTTCTTCTCCTCTCTGCACTTCTTCTCAGATGATCCCTAACTTTCTACCATTAAGGTCAAATAAACTATCCGTGCTAGCTTCCACAGGCCTACAGTGAATTTCTATCTGTCACATCCCTGGGCATTTGGGGGATTGGTTTCAGGAGGCCACCACTCCTTATGGCTTCATTCCTCAGAGGCTGCTCCTTCGAAGTCGTGTGGTATTTGCTTTAAAGGATGCAAGCGGATGCATGTAACTTAAGCAGTGTCTAAATAACACGGGTGATGAAATGCAGATACCTAAGGAGTTATTACTGAGGGAAGAGGAGGAGCACAAGCTGTCTGACCATTTATTTCCCTAATGCTTTTCTTCTCTATTGCCTCAAGAAATCCTAATCAATATTCTCTACTTTGACTACAATTCAGCTTATCTAAGCCAACAATTTATATCAAAGTTGAACAATAATTCTTTGATTACCAAACTAGATGCCATTCATATTCTTGACCTTCTCTAAAGCATCTTAAGAGTAGTAACTGCCTGTAGCTCTCCCTGCAGAGCAGCAATACTACATAGTTCTTTCTTCCTGTCTTCAGCTGCCCCGCTAGCTGTAGGTCTTATTTTGGAGTCTCCCTATGCAGTCTTGACTGGTCAGGTGCTCAACAATCTGCCTGCCTCTGCCACTGGAGTGCTGAGATTAAAGACGTGTGCCACTACACCTGGCATCTGGTTTTCCTATTTCCTGTCCCCTTCCCCTGTTCAACAGGTACGGTCTTGGAACCAGTAATGCTGTGTTCTTCTCCACTTTGCTTCTCACAAAAGACTATGGTTTTTATGGCTTCAAATTTCTAATTCAATATGAATGATACAGCATCTGTATCTCCAACCTGTGATTTGTGCTCCTGAAACTGATTATGCACTTTACTTCAAAGCCAAGTGCTAGCAACACTTTCCCTTAAGAAATGTCCCATACTAAAAATGCCGACTTCCTCAAAGACTTTCGAATGCATGCCTAGGGTTATGAATCTAGTTTAGATGTCAAGTGCTAGCCTAGGAACATAAAACACTGAGGCTAGTCCTATATAGGATTAAGGAAGACATGCTTTGTCCCTCTGTACCATCATTAGCCCAGAATTTACCACAGTGCCTGGCATACAGTATCATTCCATTATATGTATGACGATGCTGCAATCAATTAGCTTCAAAACTATTGCCCTAGACCCTTAAGCTTGAGAAGCTAGGTCAGTACTTGAATATCCTCTCTCCATGTTCACATGGTTTCCATGTTCTCATGCTGTCATCATCACTGTTTTCACCTATCTTTTCCTGTTTATGACCAACGAACCCACCTAGTCTATGCTAATCTGGACAGTATTACTATTGTACAAATGACAAAAATAGGCTCTTCTTTTCTCTCCACTCAGTCTCTATGTGTCTAATGGGACAAATGAACAACATTTATTTTTTTCAGTTACTATTTTCACTAATCAAGAACAGGTCTACAGGGTCACAGGTAACTCTTGATCCCGCATATTCCTAGTACTCTTGCATCCATGCCGGTTTAAGCTGGTTCTGAGTGTCTCCAGTTTGAAATAACCTTCATGTAAATATAGTTCTCAGAATGAACCTGTCCCCACTTTCTTCAGACTCGTATCCCACCAACATTCTTGATTGTTTTTTGAGAAAGGGTCTGCTACACAGCCTAAGCTTACACTGCATTTGTCAACTACTGCCTCAATTCCATTTGGCATTCCTCAAAATAGTCAGTTTGACTTCTGTAAGGTTCTAAAGACATGTTCTGTTCGTATTAGTTATTGGTATTAGATTAAACTTTATGACAGTCACCTCTTCACAATTATCTTCCTTCTCTTCCACTACACTGTGAGCATGCTAAGGGTAGATTTTCTTCTAATAATTCTCTGTACTCCTAGAAATCAGCTTAGTATTTGTTCATCACGTGTTTGTAGTTTGTTACAGTTCAAAACTAACCAATATTCTTTCTATAAAGTCTACATTAAAAAAATGTCCTCTCAGATCCAAGTGGTGTTTTGTATCATTAATTTAACCTTTACTGCTTCTAGCCAACAGCGGTCTCATTACCATAGGGGATCCCGAGGCGCTCCTGCTCTTTTCTGTAGCCTTCCAGTGCAGCGGCCCATCTCGTCACTTGCTCTGAGGTCTCATCTGAAATGGTTGTGATATGCTTGGTGCCGTCAAGAGTTATCACTTGAGCTTCTTCAACGAGATGTGCTTCTGCTTCTGCATGGTGGGCATCTGGATCAATGACCACTTCAACTGTTTCTGCAGTCTTAACAATTTCAAGAATGTTTAACTTTGGTTCAATTCCTAAGAGCAGACAGGAACAAAAACACAAATGTAAATAAAACCTGAGTGACAAAGAAATGAAATTTAGTTTTCCAAATGAGAAAAAAAAAGTGTGATGTTCTTGAAATAGTAAGATCATAAAAAGATCCTTATTGCCAATAAATTCAACTCAACAGAGACAGTACTGTGTCAAAGTAACCTCTGGCTTTGGTAATTATGATGTGACTACATAAAGAAAGCTCAGGCTTTGCTTACTGCGGTACTGGGGTCAGACACGGCCTACATGAGGGCGTGCTCCAGCATCGAGCTGTCTGCCCAGTCTAAGACCCTGTGTTTAAGGAAACATGGGTGCTGATATGTTTAGAGATAGAAAAGAATCATGTCTGCAATTTATCTTGAAATAGTTTCAAAATAAAATGTGTACTGAAGAAAAAAGTAAAAGCAGATATAATAAAATTTAACACCTACGTAAAGAATATTGAAACTTCTTTTTTTTTTTGGTTCTTTTTTTCAGAGCTGGGGACCGAACCCAGGGCCTTGCGCTTCCTAGGCAAGCGTTCTACCACTGAGCTAAATCCCCAACCCCTGAAACTTCTTTAACTTAGTGTTGTGAATTTTAAAGAATAACTTGACAAACATCACCTACAATTACCACATAGGAAAACTGCTGTTTCTTACAATAGTAAGATAAAAAAAAGTATTGACATGAATTATAGAAACAGAAACCATATTAGAGTGTTTAAGTGAGTAGCTACACATTCTAAGATTTTATACTTTATAGAAAATTAAAATGAGTCACTCTTCTACCCCTTGACCAAACACACTAAACTGGACTGCATATAGCCCAGGCTAGCCACAAACTCACTACAGAGCTTAGGATCATACCAAACTTTTATCTACTTGCTTTGGCCTCCTAAGTATGAGGATTACAAACCACTGTGCTCAGCTCTGTCTGCTTTCATTTCACTTCATTTATTCGTATGGGGTTATGTGTGTGTGTGTGTACGTGCGGGGATACATGCACATGAAAATCAGAGTTCATATGGGACATCATCTTCCTTAATCTTTCTCCACTTTACATTTTGAGTCAGGCTGTTTCACTGGATCGGAACCTTATCAATTCATCTAACTTAGCAGTCAAAGTCCCAAGGACTTCCCTTTCTCGGCTACCAACACTGGGACTTTAGGTAAGTCATTGTGTCCAGCTCTGTACATGGTGCTGGGCATCGGGACTCAGGCCTAGGCTCATTCAATAACAGTTAACAGACTGAGCTACCTCCTCAGCCCCTTTGTTTTCCCATCCTAAAACTCTGCTAACTGTTTAACTAAATTCAAATCAACAGACTTCAATCCTAAAGCCATTCAGGCCCTCTGTTCTAGTTCTTACAGAGAGGAAAGACATAAACATCAAGTGAGGGGTTTATTACTACAACGGTTTGTGAATAGAGATTTAGTTATGCAAAAACTTAAAGCTACTTCATAAATCAGAATTACATTGGTACATAACTGTAGTAAGATACAGTATTTATTAAGATGATAAAAATACCATGAAATTCTCAAAGAATAAAGCTATTTGAGACAAGCGCTCTCTGTGGTGAGTCTCCTTCCTTACTGTGGTTGAGCATACACCACTCTCTGACTTGCATGCAGTGCCCTTACGTTCAGCCTCACCCTGACAGCCAAAACTACAAAGCAAAGGCATGAGTGTGCGATCACACGCGTTACCTGGGCACTCATCTTAAATACCTTCAACAGACAAATGTTACAATTTCAGAATAACATGAGCTAAACTTTTCAATACCTGTCAATGAAAGTAACTTACCTTGGTAAGAAATTACCTGTACACTAAGCTGTACAGTCCCATCTGTTTTCACTCCTTGATCAAACAAACTTCGGTCTGGATCCAGCTTAATGTAGGTAAATAAAATGATTTTAACTCAGTCATTAAATAAGTTACTATCTATGATTTATTATAAATCACTGTACCATTTCTGAGCATGCAAATTAAATTATAAGAATACATTTAATTATCAAAGTTGTCATACATTTATTTACTAAAACTAAAAATAGTTTCACTGTTGAGAGTGTAATGGAGGAGGCAAAACTCTCGCAAGTCACTCCTTCTTTTCTCTTAGTACTGGACTACAGTCAAGGCCTCACATGTCCCAGGCACACAAACCTTCTGCAGCCATTCCCTGCCACTAATAGACTATTTTAAGTGGCGCCTTTCTATGGGAATCTCTGCTGGAACCTTAAATAACACAAACAGGCAATTTTTCATCCTATAAATGCAATTAAAGTACAAGGTAATGCAATGTTTATCATAAGAAAGGATATTAATTTGTAGCTGACGATTTATCTAAGTCTGTTAACATACTCTTGTCATATCTCCTTTGTAACTAATGTAACTTATTAAAACTTGGGATTAGCTTTAAAGATGCCCTTCACAAAGGTAATACAACTAAAGGCTTCATGGTCCGACTCCTGGATCTACTGTAGCTAGATCCATACATGGCCTTGGAACTCTGCGCTCTTTCCCTTCAAATCCCCTTCTAGTGAATGCAAATTCTACCATGGCTTACTAATGGAATAAAAATAATTTTGACTTTAGATACCTGATCCCAAGCTTGGAACAGGCTTCTATCATATGCATTCTGTTTAGATATGTCTGCATAAACACTGTTGAACATGCAGTCTCCTATCACTCTCATTACTAAGAATTCAGCCACAGTAAATCAATTTCAATTATTTATAATGTCTTATACATAAAACCTACAGTGCTAAGTGGACTTCATATTCATCTTGAGCAGGAACAAAACAAAGTGTATAATACCTTGTTTTAAGGGTGGCAGTTTCTACTACTTAATGTAAATCTTTTCCTGACATTTAAAAATTCTCTTAACCTCAAGCTTTCCAGAGTCTAGAAGATACTAGCATTATCCACTAGAAGTTGTCCTGAAAAGTAAGTTCTCAGGTCCTAAGTACACCATGACAAAGACAAGGCTCCAGCATGTAACACATTCTTCAAAGAAGTACAACTCAGTGATTGTTGGAGAGGCTTTCAAGTTGGCATTTATCTGATGATGCAAAGGTATTCCCAGAAGCAACAGCACTCTGATGTCAAATGCATGCTTGCACTGACATGAGGACGAGCTGACATGCTTTATTCAGGTGAGCAGAGGGGCCAGAAGGGATATGAAGTGCCTGCAGACCCAATGATAGCTCTCAAGTTAATGACTTACACATGCTTCCCTTTACGGAGAGAAACTATGGGAGAGCAAGTACTTTGTAGGTCTTCTGTCATTGCGTGGGCCAGGCATTCTATCTATCACAGCAGAATATTACTAAAATAATGGTCCTTTTTAAAGATTGATACAGTTAAATGGGATCATCTGGAAGTGTTCTGCGAGAGCTAAACTCAGTATGTTCTGTTCTCTAGATATAGTTCACTTCTAGTGAACTACTTTCACTTCTGAATTTATGTAGTAAATATTCGGTTTGTAAGATTTGTTCTTAACTGTCTGGAAAAAGGAATAAGAAGCTTCATAAATATACTACTGCCCATGCGGATGGTGGGTGAGCATTAAGTAGGAACAATATCTTGATGTGGATCTCTTGGTCATTTTCCACTTCTAATAAGATACTAAAGTGACCAAGTGCCAACTGCTTTCAAAAGACCATGTGATCTTTCACCACTAAGAAGAAAACTCATCATGTTGTTTTAGGTACATACAATCATAGTTTTTAATTTCTTGAGAGCAATATCCAAACACAATTAACATTTACTAGATATATATTTTGAAAGAAAAAGATTAAAGTTGGCAAACGGCAACTAATGCATAAATTCCATTGTCATATGTCAATTATAGTACAGTCTTGTGAAACAGTAGCTGCAGAGGCTCTGCATTTTTAAAGTAACAAGGCAAAGCTTTCTAATGTTTTGAAAAATGGTATCAAGACAGGCAGGAGGATTACAGACAGAAAAGAATAAAGCAAATCGAACAATTCAAAAACTGACAAAATACATTCACGTTAATGTGAGAAAGTACACAGATACCGGTATTTGTGAATTAAGAAAAGGTATGGAGAACTACTTAAACAGTCTTACTCTTAAGCAATCTTACTACCTTAAAGTACATCTCCTGGGGAAAAAATGTAGAACCAGTCTGTGAGGATGCTTTAAACACATAATGCAACAATGGGAAATCGCAATGCAGTTAATGTCAAGAAACAGCAACTAGTATTTAAATTTTACTACCAATAAAATATAAACGAAATAAAAACAATTTAGTCAAGGAACCTCATTTTAAAGGTTAAGAAAACTCACATAAAACAAAGTTCAGTCACTCGGCACAAACTTCTTCAGTCCTCAGGGTCAATGTGCTTCCCACCATTCCATTTTTAAATTCATTTCCATTTTAATTTGATTTTATATTAATGAATGTAAAAGGGATAAGTGATTTATTATTCATTTATTCCAATTTTATTACTCAACCTTTTAAATTTTAGATACAAGAAATTTGTTCAAAGAATTTTCATTTCTAAATGCTCAAATTTTATATATCATAGATCAAGGCTATCTACAGAGATGAGCCTTACCTGAATATCTTGTAGGCAAATTTCATGAGCATCCAAAGAGCACTGCAGTCTTGGTTCTAATAGCTTCTTTAAATTGCCTATTGGTTCATTGATGTCTATGGCCTGGCTTACACACTCAGCTGGGGCATAGGTTTGTTCCACAATGCTAGACGTGAACGGAGATAAATGTTAATAATTGCATGTCACCCTAACACTTTGCTCAGAACAAAATTAGTTCAAAAGTACACACGACCTTTGAGACTTTTCTTTCCTTACTACATTCTGAACTCATTTCTTCGATGCTGCGTTAGACTCAATAAATAAAACTAAATCTCATGGATAACTTGAAACCTAAAGCACTCTTGAAAACATGCTCAGTTATGCACAGGAATGTATGCGCCAGCACATAAATAAATACTGGACGCACACTATTTAAGGGGAAATGTCTGCCTTTATATTATAGCTCAAGTTATTTTCAAAATTTAAGGCCCAGAAACATGGCAATATATTGTGTCTTTAAACTCCAGACAATTTGTTGGGATGGTGGCACAAGTCTATAACACTTGGAAAATAGACACAGGAGGATAAGGAGTTTAGGATCATCAACCACCCTCAGCTCCACAGAGAAACATAAACCAGCCTGGGCTACATGAGCCCAAATTTCAAAACCAACTCCAAACCAAAGCAGAATTTTATTTATATATATAAATAATGAAATATATATATATATAATTTCTACTAATCAAATTCCTTCCCAATATAATCTAGCAAATATAAATTAGTGTAATAATATAAGTCAAATACTTCCATTTTAATTTAAATACTAGTCAATTACTATAATTAGTCTTATTTGGTATTATTCTTAGAAAATTATATTGTCTCTTAAAACTTACTTAGAGCTCTTGTAGACTGTTATTTCACAATTCAAATAGGTTTGAAACCTTGGTAAGTAACTGCAAATAATTCTTTGTAAATGTTTACAGGAGGGCAAGGAAGAGACTGAAAAAGTAGTATTTAAGGAAATAAGTTTCACAGCGTATTTACTTTAAATATGACTTAAACTTCTCTAAAGTTATCAAAAATATGTATTAAAAATAAGTGTGATGTGGGGGCTCAGCAGTTCAGAACTGGTTTGAGGTGGCTCACAACCACCTGGAGCTTCAGGTCACCAGTGCTCTAAAGCCTCTGCCTCTCCTAGCACCTGAGTTCACCTGCACATAGCCACATCCACACACATAACTAGAATTAGAACTAAACTCCCAATAAGAGACAACATGAGCGCACATCTAGGGAGATGGCTGAGCGGAGGAGCACTTGCTGCTCATGTAGAGGCCCAGAGTTCGATGCTCAGAGCCCATGTAAATAAAGCCAGGTATGGCAGCACACAGCTCACCAACGTTCCCACGGTGAGACGCCCACAGCCAGCTAGATGGGCTATGCAGCAGCAAACACACGAGATCCTGTCTAAATAGGACGGGTTATGAGGACCAATACCTGAGGCTGACCCCCAGCCTCTGCGTGCATGGTTTGGCATGCAGGTGCACACATTTAATACATACAAACAAGCATGTTTAAGTACACAAGTGTGCACACATATAAATATGGCCATTTTATATTTACATATTTTCCAAGTATAATGATAAACTTATGAAATTTAGGGAATGTATATCACATTTTTTTCTTAAAATATTTAAATTTAAAGTTCATAAAACAGACCCACTAATGATAATATTACTGTAAATAGTATATTTGGTTAATATAAACATTTCTTGACTAAGTGAGTACTTCTGGCATATTTTCTGTCTATAAGCACAGCAGCCTATCCTTTTCAGTTAGTCTCTACAATTATCAGAAATAGCTACTGTTAAGTAAGTTCAGTTGAATTAAACTCTTTGAAATGAAAGTCAAAAGCACTTAAACTGGGGGGGGGGGGGGGTACCCTTAGATGGGGGTGGGTGCAGACTACTGCAACTGTGTGATCTGGATCAACTAAGCTTACTGCTGCCTGTGTTTCAGAACTGCGTTCCTCTCTGAGCTACTAAGTCAAAGGGGGATGACAAAAAACAAAGGAAATGTGAGGTCAGGTCACAAACAAGCATGTTGGCCTGCTCCTGACGTTAACTTAGTAGACTGGTAGTATGACATCAGAAACACCAACCTTTCTTCTGTGCACTCCGGTTTCTCAGTCCCATCGATCTCAATCTCTATCAGTTCTTCTGCTTCTCTCTTAGTCATGGTGGAAGTATTTCAAAAGTTCAGTCCTGGAAGAGTTAAATTTTAAGAGATATTTTTAAAAAATAACATCATGTGTACGAATGATATGCAAGAGACCCAAACTGAATTAAAGCAGAGGGAAATGAGGTCCTCTGCATATGTAAAAGCTCACATACAGCATTTATAAAGCAAAGGTCTTGTTTAAAGTGGCCTCTGTTAGCCTGATATGGTGATTTTCATTACTCTATGTATGGCAACTTGTGGATGTTGCAGGATATCTGCTCACACTGTGAGTCCAAGATTGTTGAGGCAGGGCATTGTACTGCGGCTCAGTTCTTAGCTTTAATCCCTTTGGCTGCAGTACAGAGATGCCCTTAGTACACACCTTTAATCTCAAACCTTGAAGGTGAAGTTGTTACTTCATAGAAGGAAGCACTTGTTTGTAAGTGATGTCTAACAGAGTGGGCAGACAAAGTGATGGATCAGAAAGATTTGACAGAATACAGCCCACTTCTCACCAAGAGAGGAAAGGGAAGCTGTTTAAGAGCGCAGTGCACAGAATAAAAAGGATAGAAAGGAGACAGTTTTACAGTTATAGAGATAACAAAATAGAAAAAGGTGAAGACAAAACAGGGCAGAGAATAAGAAGCAGCCAGAAGATTAGAACAGATTGCTAAAGTTACTTTCAGGCCAAACAAGGGAATTCAAGAGACGTGACAGAGAAAGCAGACTGAATTAGTGTGGAGGAGTTTTGAACCAGAACAGATGAGTGAAGCAGCCAGCCAGAGGTTAGAAAGAGCTAGAAAGGATGAATTGATTCAGCAGTAAGTCTCAGAGGCTGCAAGAATTCCAGGCCTAGATAAGACTGTGTGGAGGCTAGAAGCTTCCAAGACTAGGCCTAGGTTAGAAGACAGGCAGTAAAACTCAGGTGAATAAGTTATATTTACATGCTAGTCTAAATCAATAAGTTATTACAAAAGCAAACAAAAAATGTATCAACTATATTAAAGCAACTTGGATTCAATCTTGAAGTTTAATATGGAGATGAATTACAGTTGTTTCGCTAAAAAATCTGATTCAATTACATAAAGACTAAAATTCTTGCTAACACACAAGTTATAGAACAGTAATGGTATCTACAGCTCCTGAAAATGACAAGGGACTAATAAGTGGAATAGATCAAGTCTTCAGTTAACTTGGGACAACTACCAAAGTTGGCAAAGCCCAGCAGCACAGAAAAAGGAAGCTCACCAAAGTAAATCAAAGAATCCAGGGTATGAAGAAATGCACAAATGTAAATTATTCCAAAATGAAATTTAAAAGTAACTATCCATGGTGCATTGTGTATTTCCTAGAATATATGGTCAACATTAGAAAAAAGTATAGTATGTGCATCTGTGTTGTGTGTGTAAAGAACAAAACACAAATCTGATTAAAAGTTAAAAACTGCCCCAATGCTGCTATTAATGATCCTCTGCTATGCTTGCAGATGGGAGCCGAGCATAACTGTCCTGTGAGTGGCTTCACCCAGCAGCTGATGGAAATGGATGTGGAGACCCCTGCCTAACATCAGGCGGAGCTCAGGGAGTCTTGTGGAAGAGTTGGGGATAAAAATGAGGGAGTTGGAGGGGTCAAGGACACCACAGGAAGACCTCCAGAGTCAACTAACCTGGACACACAGAGGCTGGACCTAGACCATCTACACATGTGTAGCAGATGTGCAGCTTGGTCTTCATGTGGGTCCCCTAACAATTGGAGTGGCGCTGTCTCAGTCAGTTGCCTGGCATTGGATCCCCTTCCCCTAACTGGACTGCCCAGTAGGCCTCAGTGGGAGAGGATAGGCTAAGGCCTACTGTGACTGGATGTCACAGGGTGGGGTGAAGCGGGGCTTCCCTTCAAAGGAGTAATGGGGTGAGGGATTTGGGGGAAAGGGCAAGGAGGGGAACGACTGGGATGTAAAGTGAATGAATGAATTAAAAAGTTAAAAACTGAGCCAGATGGCAATGGTGCATGCTTTAATCACAGCCCTTGGGAGGCAGAGGCAGGTTCATCTGAGTTCAAGGCCAGCCTAGTCTACAGAAAACATTTTCAGGACAGCCAGGGGTATACAGGGAAACCCTGTCTGAAATCCTGCCCCCAATCCCCTTCTGGTGAAAAGCATACGAGTTCTCAAAACTACTGATTTCCTTTTCAGTCCTGTAGGTTTGTTGTACAGTTGCCAGAGACTCAGGTTGATTCAGTACTTGGCTCCCCAAGCTCCTCAAACTTGCTATCTCACTTAGTACTTAATTCACTGTCAGGACTATGTACCCCCACTTACACTTCTATTCTTGAGTACAGATAAATGGACTTCAATCCTGTTGGCATTCAAGTATTCATACAAATACCGAGGGAGAGGGTGCTAACAAGGTGGCCAGTGACTGGTGGAGTGGGGCACCTAAGAATGTGACAATCAATGGTGGACTTGTATGCTTTGGCTCTTGACAGCAGTCAGACCTATCATTAGCTCAAGCTACCAGTTTGCATAAATTGAAGAGGGACATAAACTTTTGAAATGTAAAATAAAATAACCAATAAAAAAATTGCACTTATTTTGCTAGGCATGGTAGAGCACGCCTTTAATACCAGCGCACTGAAAGTAGAGGCAGATAGACCTCTAAACTCTAGGCGGGTCTAGTCTACACGGCAAGTTCAAGGTCAGCCAGGCTAGAATTTGACTCACACACACCCAACACAAACTTACTCGTGTGTACACACACACAAACACAAACACTTTATAGGGTGCTTGTGCGCATTTGTGGAGGTCAGAGGCCAGTCAGTCCTGTCCTCCTTCCACCTGGATTTGAGGCTGAACAGTCAGGCTTGGTTGGCAGCAAATGCCTTTACCTGTCGAACCATCTCCCTGGCCTACCTAAGGATTTAGTTTCAAATGACTGCTTATCATGAAACGATGCGTTGGCACCACTCTCGATGCTGTTTAACCTAAGGGTGGAATCACTAAACTCCCTCGTTGTGTTCACTGCACTACACCACAAAAAGAGGGGGATAAAGTTGGAAAGGCATATTAACTTTCACTGACATCTTCGGGAAAGAAACAGAAAGTTATCCTGTACATTAGAATGATGGCACCGGTGCGACTCTTGAGACAGTTCCAGAAAAGCAACTGGGTTTGGAGTGCGGGGATGGTCGAGTGCGGTGATAGGCAAGCCTGGCATCTTTCAGAGAGACCCGGGAGCTCCGGGACTATGCGCACCGTCAGCGCGCAGAGCCTGGACCGTGCCTGGCGACGGGCGACTCCGCAGCGTCCCGCAGCGCGGCCCCGGCCACGCCGCTTCCCGCGCCCCTCCCCTCGGCTCCCCGCACAGCCTCTCCCGCCCCTCCCCACCCGGCTCCCTCAAGTCTCCACGAACGGAAATGGGAGTCACAGCGCCGGGGACCAGCGGAAACAAAACACAGAGGCGGCCGCGGGGGGGCTGCGGCGGGGGAAAGCCCCGGAACCAGGCCGGCCGCGCGGGCCCGCGCTCCCCGCCAGCCCGCAGCCGCACTCACCAGCTCCGGAATCCGCCCCGTGGCCCTCGCCCGCGCTCCAGAGCCGGCTGGGAACGGCGGCGGCGCGGGCTCCAGGTACAGCGTCTCTCTGGGTAAGACGCGCCGGTCCCGCGAGTAGCAGTGTGAGGCCCCGGGGCCCTTCCCGCGGAATCGGCGCTAAGGAACCCCAGCCCCTCTCCCGCCTCCCAGGCACCCCTGGGCCTGGAACTACAACTCCCAGCAGGCTGCGCGACACGAACGCCCGTGACAACGGGGGCTCGCGAGGCACAAACGCCCCAAGCCGCTTTGTTTTACGCGCTCGTTTTACCCCACATTACATCCACCTCCCCAACCCCAAGGATCAGGACGTTGACTCCGTAGGGAGCTTGAATTAGGGGACAGGCCAAAGCACGCATGCGTACAGTGCAGTGTTTCCAAGAGGGAAAAGAGGGTGAAGTTAAGTGTAGGAAAGATGGCGGAGTCTTAGCTGAGGGACCCGGAAGCACTTACCCTCCACTTCCTCCTCCTGTTTGGCTTCTGTCTCACCTAGAGGCGTCCGGTCGCAGACTCTCTTCGAGGCGCTTCCTGTCCGGTGAGCGTCGAACGACTGAAGCGGTGGCCCATAGTGCATTGCGATGGCGGGTAGGCGTGTGTAGGCGGAGCCAGGGCCGGAAGTAGAACGGTGGCGGCGGCGGTGACTCTGGCAGCTCGGGACTCAGTGCAAGGTGACTGGGAGGGTAACTAGGCTAGGTTGGCCTCTTGGGACTGCGATTCTGGGTTTCTTCACGAGGCAAGGGCAGCCCATCACCTCTGCCCTAGTAGTAGAGAGCAGCCCTGTGTCCTTGGCACCTTTATGGCCTGGCCTGGGGTCACAGGTGACCTCCGCCCTGCTGGGTATTAAAGTTTGCTTTGCGCCCAATAAATAAGACCGTTAATACCCTTTTGAGAGCAGAACAGGGCTCTTGAACGGCAAAAAAAAAAAAAAAAAAAAAAAGGCGGGGTGTATGCCTCGCCTGGGGCAACCCAAGGTCAGGGCAGAGAAACTTGTGAATTATGCATGAGCAGGTCGTGGCCAACTAAGACAGAAAAGGGCAATGGTGACATCCTAAAAGTTTGTCTCCAGTCTAGAAACTATGGTGCTTAAACAGCTTTGTTGATTGACTTTATGATTAGATATTCACAGGCAGCAAAAGGACTAGCCTTTGGCTGGGCTGGTCAGTCAAAGAGCCATGCTTCTTCACAAGGCTTCTCCTCTGGGTTTAAACTTTGATTTTTTTCCCCCACGCTTCCCCGCAATATTTTTAATGTCAGACCCCTAACAAGCAGCTAGCTAGCACCGGATATTAATTGAATACAGAATTTGTCACAGATAGTGTTTTACACTTATGATGACATTTGGCTTCTGTGTGATAGTGAACAGGTAACATTCTCTATTTAATTTGAAAAAGTGAAAGGCAGTAAAGAAGAAGCAACAAATAGTTTTGGTAAGAGAGTATTTGTTCATTGTTTGGACAATTACACGTATGTTTGGAGTAATAAGATAAATTAGAAATTCGAATTGGAAATCATTGTTTTGATGATGCATTTTTGAAAGTGAAAATTATCTTGCCCGTCTTGTAAAGAAATGACGGTCTTGCAGTTAGATTGGAAGCAGGTTGACGTAGAATGTTAGGTAAACAATGACCTCTTTTAGACATATTTTTTTAATCATCTTTAAGCAAGAGTGAAAAATCACTTTCCCCTCACACTTTAGAGAGTATTTCCTACGTGGGCAGTATGGAAGTATTTTGCAATATTTTTAGGGCTAAAGAAGTATTGCTACCTTACTGATATGTCTTAAGTGTGTGCCTAGATTTCCAGAATGAGTTGGGCGATGTTTTCTGTTTATAAAGTCTTATTTATTTGCCTGTAGCTCTTTCACCTGTATAATTCTCTGGTAGATTATGAGTGACACATTGATTTCTTCAAATGTTTTGATTTTATCCTGATTAGTGGATGAAAACTCACTGCTTATTTGATTTTCCCAGCAGTACTAAATGTTCCTCCAGGTTTGTTGAAGTTGGTGCTATTGACACTTAGAGATTAGATACCTCTTCGAAATGAGGAGAAGGGGGTTGATGTTTTTCATGTTGTAGGGAGTAAGTATAGCAGTGTGCCCTATCGGGGCACACTCTCTACCCACTATAGGCCACCTTCATTCAACTTATTCAGGGCAGGCAAAATTATCTTCAGACAACAAATATGCCCTGAGAGAGAAAATTACACTCTCTCCCTTCACATATATTTAATAACCATGTGCTAGTCAGCTGGCTTATAGTTAATGATTCTTGAACTATTAGTGGTAAAGGACAGCTCAAACCCCTCTATCCCTCTATGCATTTCCTTCCTTCCTTCTATCCACCTATCTATCCATCTGTCCATCCATCTGTATGTGTTTATTTGGGTTTGCATATATATGTGGACACTGCATGGGTTTCTCCGATGGCCAGAGTAAGCCTTTGCAGTTAATCTTCGGGTACTGTGCACATTGCTTTTTGAGACAGGGCCACTCAGTATCCAAGGTCTTGCAAAGAAAGACTCGGTTGTCAAGTAAGCCCCAAAGGTTTGCCTGAGTCTGCTTCCCGAGTGCTGGCATCATAAGCTTGATGCCAGCTCTGACTTTAAAAACAAGACAGAGCAGATCTCACAGGTTCCACCACTATTCTGGGAATTGTTGATGTTACTAAATTCAAGACAAATTACTTTGTCAAATTAACGTAATAAAGATTTTTTTAAAGATTTATTCATTTATTATATATAAGTACACTGTAGCTGTCTTCAGATACACCAGCAGAGGGCATCAGATCTCTTTACAGATGGTTGTGAGCCACCATGTGGTTGCTGGGAATTGAACTCAGGACCTCTGGAAGAGCAGTCTTAACCGCTGAGCCATCTCTCCAGCCCCATAATAAAGATTTTTAAATTTTTGTGTATACTTTCTCTATTAATATGAACTAGTAGCAGTATACTCACTGCTATGGTTCTCTCAGCAGAAGTAAGGTGTCAGCAGGCAGGTAGATACTTGGTGAGAGTGTGGGAGCATGTTGGCAGAGCATGATTTCCTCAGGGGTTTGAGGGGCCCTTTGTCACTGACACTCTGAGAAGTAAGACACTGTAAGTGCTATAGCACAACTGTTACTATAGATGTGCGGTGGGAGAGGGGGCATTTTTATTTCCAGGGTGCACTTACTGTCTGATGAACTGTTACAAAGCTATTGCGTGCAGCGTGGCTCTTCTGCTGTTACCTCACTAGGGTGTGGTGAGCCCTTTCATTTTTTAAGCTAAGTCTAGATGGGAAGAGATTTTTTTGTCTAAGTTTCAGCCTATCTATCTCTTCCTTTTAGATTCTGCTTGGATATATTTTTGTAACTTGGAATTCTTTTGATTTTGATCTTTAAATTCCTATTTTACTCAGGTCTCAATGAGAATTATCCTCTCCTTTAATGTATTTATCAATGTTTTGAGCTACAAAAGTATTTGTTTTAGCTTCAAGGGGATGAGGAATAGAGAGGCTTTCAGCTCAGTGTTTCAACTTTTGATTTTGACCCTCAGTAAACTCCTTCTCTGATGAGCCTGTATCATCTAATCTCTCTGTCACTGCAAGGCTCACTTGGCCTTGTAGCTGCTTTGCTGTTTCTTTTGGAAGTTGACTGGTTACAGTGTTAAGTGGCTAGGATCCTGAGTTGTTAGCAGGCAAAGCTGTTTTCCTTCCTGTGAGCCTATGAAGTGGGAACTTCCAACCTCTCATTCCTGGCTAAGACAACTGTCTTGACTCTCTTTGTCCCTTCGAGAGAGAGGTCATGGAAACTGGCACAGCAGAAGCAATTTGTCTTTTCCTGCTGGTGACAAGCAGTGTTCTTAAACAGCCTCACCTCACTGTTTCCTCAGCTCCGAGATTAAGATCATGGGAGAAAAAAGCACTACCCCATACGATGTGTTTTCCCTTTGCTTTTAACTCTGGTAGAACTCTCAGCTATTCCTAGGTCCCAGGGCCTCTTGGTAAGAAGGAAAGGCCTTGTAATGGAAGGGTTACATGACTGGCCAAACGTAGCTTGAAGTCTGGTGTAATTCAGTGCTGTAACCTAATTCTTAGAATTAGGTCCTCAGCACATGATGTATTTAAGGTGTTTTATGGAAAGCACATTAATTTCTGATGCTTCTTTAGTACCACAGACTCAACCATGACTGTTCAGAGGATCTTCAGGCTCTCCTCTGTCCTTCGGTCAGCAGTCTCTGTGCATTTGAGGAGGAACATTGGTGTTACAGCTGTGGCGTTTAATAAGGAACTTGATCCTGTACAGAAACTCTTCTTGGACAAGATAAGAGAGTACAAAGCAAAGCGACTGTAAGTGGGTAGATGACAAAGCACATTGTGACTATAAATGTTCAGACATCTAAATTTCAAGACATAAGTCCTAACTGTATCTTCTTTTTAAAGGCTCCAGGGGACAATTCCAGTAGGTCTATTGTCATTTGAAGTATAAGCACAATTATGTCATTACAATGAGATAAGTCACAGAAGAACGCAGGATCTTGAAATCATTTAGTAGCTATTTAAGAAAATTAAATACTTTAGACATTGATTAGTTTAACATCATAAATTAACCCTGATTCGCCGACAAGGCATACAGTCAGTCAGTATTTCACCTCGTTTTCAGCTTCTCTGGGATATGATTTGAGGGATGCATGTAAATAGCATTTTTCTCTTTAAGACTGTTTCCATGGTGATCTATCAAAAGACTTAAAGTGGCATGAAATAAGACATGGGAAAGCAAGACTGCAAACTACATATTTGAGGTGAATGTGCAATATATCTATTATTTGATTTAACCCCTAAATCTTGGGAAAATAATACCCGTCAGTTTATAATTCTTTTGTTTGGTCACCTGTCCTTTACAAGGAACTTGATGGTTAACTGATATGGGCCGTGTTCTTTTTCAAAATGCAGTGTCTTAAAATCTGATAGAAGTAGAAAGCTTATTAACAAATATAAGGTAATTTGTGAGGTGTGGGGTGAGTGCTTGGAGAGTTGAAAGGAATAAACACTCCTAACTGGAGACAATTCGAAAGGCATTTCGGAAAAGTTCATGTTAGGCTTTGAAGGTAGTGCGTGGGTCATTCTGCCCTTTTGAGAGTCTCTTGAGCAGCTATAAATCATCTCCCCAGTGTTAAAAAAAAAAAAAAAAGAAAGAAAGAATTTACTAAGAATTTGCTTGTTTTTAGTTACCTTTGGAAGACACCCCTAGGACTCTATAACGGGTTAAAAATAGTTGTTTTAAAGACTGGGCAGGTAAATGGGAGTAGGAGGGGTATCTTGTAGAAAAATGATGCTGGGTAAGGTATACAAGCTAGGAAGCTCCACATTTGTTTAGAGGATTACACACTTGATCCCGGAGGAATAGGATATAGGAGGAGTGTGCACAGTTTTAAGTACTGACTTTGTAAATGATGGTGTCAGGTACAGTGTTCTGCTGGTGTTCTGCTGGTGTTAGATGCAGGTTTGAGTCATCAGAGAAGAGGTGGCCGCAGTTGACGAACTGTGTCCATAAGTTAGGACCATAGACAAGCTTGCAGGGCATTTTCTAAATTGGTAATTGATATGGAAGGGTCTAGACCATTGTTGGGGACACCTCTGGGCTGCAAGTCATGTGCTCTATGAGAAAACAGTTTGAGCCAGCCTTGTGAAATAAGACAGTAACAGCACCCTTCCACTTCATCAGCTCCTGCTGTCAGGTTCCTAGCTGCCTGAGTCCCTGTTCTCACATTCTCTGATGATGAACAGTATATGGAAACTTAAAGCAAAATCAATCCTTTCCTCCCCACGCTGTATTGACACATGTATGCAGTACACTGCGCTTATGGCGTTTCATCCTAACAGTAGTAACCCTAAGACAGACGTCAGAGGTTGCACCCACCTTGATTGAAGTGTCAATGCCAGATAACTATTTTGGAAGTCTGTAAGGGAGCTAAGCATGCTGTCATCAAAGGTCTTGAGGACCTGGAAGATGGTCCAGTTGGTAAAGTGCTTGCTGCATAATAAAGAGGGGCCAGAGTTTGGATCCCCAGTACCAGTTTAAAAAGCCAGATGCAATAGCCACAGCAGCATTTGCCTTATCTGACATTATTCCTGAGGTCTTTCTGACCAGCCAGTTTAGCCAGTTCATGGACTCAAGTTCAGTGGAAGCCATGTCTCGGAAAATGATGTGGTGAGATAGAAATAGATAAAGTCACTAGATATCCTCATCGACCACTGCTGTTGACACACGTATACAATACACTGCTTCAGAAGCCATGTATTTGTAATAATTAACCCTTGATATCTCCTATTTAACCTGTACGTTTTGCCTCAGTGTGTGTGCACACATGTACGCGTTCATGTCAGTGTGCCACATGTATGCCCAGTAGCTATGAAGGTCAGAAGAGCATTAGGTTCCCCTGGAAGTGGTGTCAATGGAGAATGTGAGCACACTGGGTAATGAGAACAGAGCCTGCATCCTTTGCAGGAGCAATAAGTATTCTGAGTCGTGGAGCCCTCCAGCCCTTTGATCATTTTATTAGCAGCTCCCAGACTTAACATTGCAAGCCTCCAGTGGGTTTTGATGGGGAATTTTTGTTTTATTGGTTTGCGTTTTTTTCTTTCTTTTTTTTTTTTTTCTTTTCTTTTTAAATCTGGACTGCATAATTTCCATATACTGCAGCTCAAATCTTGAGAAAAATCTGATTAGTTTGTTAGATGCTAACAAACCGTGAGGGTTAGAGATTTGTTTGAAGTTACCTCATCTCTGAAACCTTGTTCTAAAATAATTTGAATTGAGATGCAAATAGAAAAGTCACTTTTCTAGCCTTTTCTTTTCCCCCACATGTGTACCTTATTAAGACTGGACGATAAAATAGTTTTGGGTTTTTTGATTGATTGGTTGGTTTCATTTTAACTAGTGCATAAACTCGTTTTCTTTGTTTATTTATACACTAGGGCGTCTGGAGGACCTGTTGATACTGGCCCAGAATATCAGCAAGAGGTGGACAGAGAGCTTTTTAAGCTTAAACAAATGTATGGTAAAGGAGAGATGGATAAGTTTCCTACCTTCAATTTTGAGGGTGAGTCTTGTCACAAATGAAATTTGGGGGGTTATTGTAGGTGGAGAATATGTCTGTCACTTATCCTTAAGAGGTTTTGAGATGTTTGGAAGGCAAGTGACACTGACGTGACGCTCCTACAAGCACGGAAAGCTTGGGTCACTGCTCATGAATTGGGAGGCCTTTCTCATTGGATTGCTCTAGCCATGCAGCACATGTATAAACACAGATTAAGAAAGAGCCCCACTCACACAAGGTGTTGAAAGTTTATCAATTGGTCTGTTTCTCTGCACATTTTTAAAAACAAAAAAAAAGAATCTTAAAACTGGCAAATTTCAGCATGGTACCTAATCTTGTTATTGCAGTATGACTAAGCCTGAAATGTTTCCTCTTTTTAGATCCCAAATTTGAAGTCCTCGACAAACCCCAGTCCTGAGGAACATACAAACCATGTGGTAATTTGTCATGACTTAGTTGTACAATTAATCTAAAAAATTCAAATAAACATTCACTTCACAGTTCTCAAATGTCCTTTCAGTTCTTTGGTGATGGCAGTGTGTGCCTAGCAGTGCTTTGTGTCTGTCGTTTCTAAATCTTTTCATTCTGGTAGAATGACCCAGCTGGAGATGTTGGGTAAATTGGATACAGTTGTCTTCTCCCCAGCTATTCTTCCCAGTGCAGTGCTGTCTTCTGTAATAGTGGACGTATCACCTAAGGGCGTGTGTGCTGGGAAGGAAGGATGCTGTATTTGTCGTTTTCAAGGATTGCTTTCTTAGGAAATCTGTAACTTAATATGTACAGGGATGTATGTTGTGTCTTAACCACTGTCGGCTCAAACTGATACCCCTCATTTTTGCCTGTGGGATATATATGAATGTATGGATTCGGGCGAGGTAGCAGCTGGGAAGCAGAGGCCCTGAAAGATGGACTGTATAAAACAGTCTTTTGGCCAGCTGTAAAAGAGCCAACAGTTATTTCCTGGGGATGTGGTAAATTAGGAACTTTTACATCAAGGTTCAGCAACTGTAGGTGGCGCTCAAGGAAGCTAGACTTCTAAAGAGATAATGTCTGTTTATTAAACCTTTAGCTACCTTGGGGACAAATTGAAGAATAAGAATCCTCATACATGTGAGGTCTCTAACCAAGTTATTCTCAGTCTGTTTTTTATGTCTCTCTCCCCATTTCTTCTCATCACTAATACAGCTATACACACTTAAGCTTTTATGGCCTGCAGGAGGGAGAGACTAGAAATCTCAAGGTAGCACTGTCTTCAGGTAACAAAGAGATGTTCATACCCAGTACAGTCATCATTTTTAGGAAGGTGCAACACTTCAGTCACTGAGCAGCAGAACAGTCCTGTTAACACACTGCTGTGTAAACCAGTCTTCATGGACACAACTTATTTTTTTGTATGTATTATCCTGAAATCTAGAAAGATACATTTTAGATCTTCAGTTACTTCAGGTGATTTAATGGTTTGAATTCAATTCAATGAATACTTTTTGGAAAGAAAAGTCAGTTTAAAAATGAATAAAATGAGAGTAGCATGTCCCAGTAATCACAGCAATTGGGACTTGAAAACAGGAGGATTGGGAGTTCAAAGCCAGCCTGGTTACATATTGAAACCCTGCTTTTATTTTTCAAATTTGAGGAGGTAAAATATAACCAACCAATGATAGTTCACCTTAAATTTCCTCACCAGTTATATTACAGCTAAAATGTTCCAAATCTTACTGAACAAGAAACAAAAGTTGAAAAAGACAAGAATTGTGTGGATAAGACTGGAGAGACACCTCCATGGACAGGAACCTGCTCTTCCAGAGGCCTTGAGTTTGAGTCCCAGCACTTACATGGCAGCTTACAACCATCTGGAACTCCATTTCCACAGGGTTTAATTCCCTCTTCTGATGTCTAGGGGCACCCACATGGGCAAACCACCCATACATAAAAATGAGTTGTATAGAAATGGACAACTAATTGCTAAAAGGGAAAATAATGTTTGTCCATCCTTAGTTCATGTAGTAATAATTCATAGAACATAAGCTGGGTTGTATCAGAATACAATGTTTTATTAATATTCTAAGTAGATGCTTACATTTAATCATTCTTTATGCTTCACAGGTATTCAGCGTTTTTAGAAACTTTTTTCATGTCAGATGCCATTAAACACCTTAGGGTTTATGAAGACCTGTACAACATGGGTCTTTTTCAGGGTTTCAGGTTGGTGGAGATGTCACACATACATACCTCCCTGTACTGTAACACAGAAATCAATAAATATCACAAAAGAACCAAATACCATTGGACTTGAGAGACAAAACTCACTGCTAGGAAATGGGAGAACGCTGTCCCACGAGAGCTGAATTTGACTTGTCAGGAGTAAATAGGATTTCCATAGCTTGTGGTGAGGACTAACGATCTAAGGAATGTAATACAAATGTATCGGAAAGGGCAGACTAAATTGTAAAAACAAACAGTTCAGTTTGGTGAATAATAAGGCAACAAAAGAGAGCAGGTTCTGGATTGGTTGTGTATAAAGTTGTTGTATCCTTTTGTTTTTAAATGTTAAAGTTTTACAAAGATAAGTTTGGGGCCGGGGTAGGTGGGTGGGTGAGCCAGGGTTACTGAGGATGAAGAGAATGTAGAGAACTGGAAAATTTAAAATGAAGAAAATGTGTGAGCTGTGGATCAGGTGGCTGTATTCATAAAGACCCCAGCTCCTCCGTAACTGCACTGCAAACCCAAGCCGAGCAGTCACCCACTGTAGAACGACAGGCTCCTCTTCACAGTGGCCTGCACTCCCTTATCCTCAACCTCTGACACACACAAAACACAAGTTGGCAGGTGTCCAAGCTGAGAGACCAGAGAGACCTTGATTTGAAACTGCTGGAGCTGCCTCACAAGTGCAGGTGTGAGGGAGGGAGGAGTTTCCTGGGTTTTACTGAACAATAGGTGAGTGACTTCCCCCCTCTGTTGAAGGGGACTAAAACCTTGAGCTGTGCATAGCTATTTTTGTAGCATGAACTTTAATCAAACAAAGTGAGTTGTAGAATGAAGGAAGTTCTTTGTAAAGTTGTATTGAAAAATAAACATCCAGACTTAGCTGTTAACCCCTACCCTGACTAAAAATAAGTTGAATCTAGTTACAACAGCGACGATACTAAAACTTGCTCTCATAATTTCTAGACCCTTATCAAACTTTCACTGTGGAAAAATAAAATCAACATGTTCTAGAAACTACAATTCAATTTTGACACAATGTTAGAGTTCAAGTCTCAGAAAACAGCAAAGGGACAAGTCTTCATGGCAGTGACTCCCGATAGACTTAATAACTAGGAGATTAGTGTGCACAGTCAGGTCCTTTATGCAGAAGAGCGCATTCTCTACACAGCGACTTGTGCTTAGCTGTATACAGTAGTTAAGGATGTATAATAGGTGTTTGGCACAGACTTTGTTAGGTGTCTACACTGCTTAAAATGAACCTTTAGGCTTCAGTGTCTTAAAAGGAAGCTTTTCTTCTATTAGTGAAGGTAAGGCACTACGTAATTGTCCTCTCGCAATGTGGATTTGTGTTATTTAAATTGACGCAGTTGGTCTTGTGATGCTATGTGGGCCTGAAGAGACATCCTTGAGAGTTGTACGTCTGCTTGGCACTGCAGGACAGCCTCCTCCTACCAAAGCAAATCTCTTAGTCACGGCACAGGCAACATTTACCCTGATTTCTTGTACACCACAGTGTTTCTTTGTCATTTGCTACCAGGAGAGAGGAGCTTGGATCTGTGGGCAAATCCTATACCGCTGACACACTTGTACTGTACGTTGTGACAGAGATGAGTGGTTGTAACAAGAACCCTGTGGGCTGAATTATGTACTGTGGTGTTCTTTGTAGATTGCTGGCTCAGTTAAGTGTGGATCTGACCTTGAGGGCCGAGCCACTTTACAGAAGTCAGCCCTTTGGGAAGGTGTCTACTGATTAGGAAAGATTCAAGGCCACAAAGTTAAAGGGGAGCAGTATGGCAGTAGGCATCACCCCGGTGACCAGATCACTACCAGGTACTCACTGGCCACTCACCCCGTTTGCTTTTGATGAGAATCCTGAGACTTTGCTTTGCCCTTTGGGTAGAAAGCCAACGTGACCATGTTCAAAGCCGGTAAAGGAAGTAAGTGACCTTTCGTGCATATTTACCCAGAGCTAGACATCCTCAGTTGCATTTTTTTTATTTTAAATAGGGGTAAACCAGCCCCCAGCAGGACCGGTTTTCTGTTGAGCCCTGGGAATCTAATCTGACACTAGCTGGTTGGTGGCCTCTGTGGATAACCAGTTCAGAAGACATTAGACCCCTGTCTCATTTCAGCCACGGTTTCTCCTGTGCCTTGACTGGATCAAGAGTCAAAGTGAGCTTGTTCATCCACCTCTTACTCATGGGGCAAATGTTTCTCTCCCCTGTGCTCCTGTTCATCCTAAGCAGGCTGGGAACCCTGTATCTTCACCAGGGAGGAGCTAGCCCAGTTCAGAATTGCTTTTAGAGACAGATAAAAGGTCACCACTTAAGCACAGAAAGGATCTGGAGCTGTGTAGGTTCTAGTAGTGCATTCTGATGTCCAGGTCACTGAGCCCCTCCAAGAGTCTCAGGAATTGGCGGCAGCAGCTCCCTTCATGTTGCTTTTGGTTCTGAGAAGTGAAAGAAAATATAAAGTGCAAACCCTTAGACGGAAGGCCCAGCCCTGGGATTCCCCTACGGGATACAGAGACACAGGGCAAAGGAACCCGGATTATTTAGAGGTAAGAAGAGGATTCTGGTAGGAATTTTGCGAACAGGGTTTCCATTCGTTAGAGTATTTCCTGAACATGTAAGCCATTCTCACCAGAGCACATACAGTATATTCCTGCCTCTTGGGTTAGCTTTACAGTCAGTATGATCTAGTCAACTCCAAAATTAACATTCATTTGCATTTCAAAACCTCAGACATTTCACTTTAGGTCAGACATAAGATCCCAAATTGTATTTTAGTGATGGCAAGAACACTTTGCTTAAAATATTTCTTGTGAGTTAGAGGTCATAACAGTTATGATGAGTTCCCACTCTCGTTTCTTCGTCCGTCTCTTTGCAAATGTAAGACAAAGCAGAGGTTTACAATAGTTTAATAACTTGTGTGACAACTGTGGTTTTGGTGCATCTCAGAAGTGGAATTCTTTTAAATTATAAAGGATTTTGTGTGCTTGAAATCCTAGAAAAGAAAGGAAAAAAAATAAGTGTAAATTTAACATGCTTCCTTGTGTTTAAATACATTGATATTAAATCTGATGAATATCGAACCGAGATTCTTCAGGTTACAGTCAGTATGTATGTACCAGTCTAATCTTACAGACAGTAAATGCTAAAAACCAAGAAACTTGAACTTTGCTGAGAATACAGAACTGGGACTGGCATTAGAGACAGGGGAAGTTGGCTTGTTAGGAGTTAATGCACCGCTGCTGTTCATTGCGGGCTCAGGCAGCACAGCAGTGGCTGGGAAACCCTACCAAAAGCAGAGCTGAACTAGAGATGTGTGTGCAACTGAGGGGCGCAACTGAGAGAAAAAACATTCACAGACAATGTCCCTTTTACTGCTTGACAGAATTATTCCAGTCTTTAAGGCTTTCTCTGTAAATTGTAGAAAATAAGATGTGATATTTGTCCCCTAATTTAAAAAGAGTGTGCTCAGCATAGTCAGCTACTAAATAGGGTGAGTTCGGTCACATCATAAAGTAGGCAATTTTTAAAATAACTTACGGGGCAGGAGGTTAAAGAGCAGTAAGAGGGTGTGAAATACTACTGTCTGTAGGAATCACTTAAATGTGTAAAGTACGGACACCTGAGGTCTGCTCTAAGATGTCTGAGAATCCCATGCCTAAAGAACTAAGGGATTCTGGGAGTCCTTCCTTGGGAAAGGGTTTAAACCTCAGAGAATGTTGGATGTTCTACCTCTATTAAAGTACCAAAAACTAGTCCAATAGTCCAAATGATGTGTCCTGAGTTATCCTAACTAGATGATAACTTCCTTTTAAGGGGTTTGAAATGCTCTTTTTCTGCAGTAGCAGATGATATTGTATATCCCTAGCCATCCATAACCAAAGGCAAGTTCTATAACATAACATGCTGGTAACCATCTACTGGTCAGGCTAGTCTCCACCTTTGCCGGTGTTAGCCTGTGAGAACGTGTCCCTCAGTTTCCTCATCTAGCAAGAATGGCTGAGAATAGTGCCAGACTCAGTAGCATTAGGGATGTAGGTTTAGAGCCTAACGCCCTCAACAGAAATCATACAATAAAAATGACATCCAGTAATTGCTCTGCAAACATCAAACATCTTCATCGTCCCAACCCAAATGGAAAGGAGCCTAACATTTACCTGGGTCTTTTAATGTACCAGAAGTCTAAAGTGTATTAAAGATGAGGTCACAATATTCACATATTTGCTTCACTTCCCTGCTACAGTCCCCAAATATCCTGTTCAATAAACATGCTTTAGTAGTACTCACATTTTCGCTCATTGTAGTGGCTTTAGATGCAGGACTGCCCTTCCTATTTGTAGAACAGAGAGACAGTATTTACAACGTTATCACTTCCAGTCTTGTACCCATCCTCATTCAGCAGGACTAAGTTGGCCAGCAGGAAGAAAAACCAGCAGCCCAAACTGGATTCCTGACATTTATAGACAGTATCCAGGGAAGCCTTGCAACAAAGTATAGGTTTGTGTCAAGCCCTGAGCAACAGAATGTAGACTAAGGCTAACAGATTAATTTTGTGTTTTTTTTGAATACACAAACAAGAGACTTATTTTCAACCTAATATATTAACATTAAATGTTTTAAAAGTTTCAGTTGTTATCATCTGAAATTTGATTTGTCCATGGAAAGTATTATGTGTTGAACAGGTTTCTAGTGCATTTGAAAACTATGGATATTACAAATGGACAAAAGTATACAGCAATAAATTGCTCCTTCCTGGATTGTAAAGACTCCTGCCTGGTTTGACAGAGGCTCAAACTAAGAAAGTATAAATCTCCCTCACCGTTTATTTAAGAACAGGTGTCACTCTGCTCAAAACCCTCGAGCGCTTCGAATCTTAATAAAAACTTGAAGTGCTCACAGTTGCCTGGGGCTGGGGTGGGATTGGGGAGTAGCTACCCGTCCAGGCGCTCTGCTCTGAGTAGCCTTGCCTCTTTACTAATCCTGACATCTTAGACTTTATCCTGTACTTGCACTAGGATATCATGAGATCCAGACACCAAGGTTGAGGCGGGCATCTGAGATAAGGAAGTCAGTGAGAGCAGGAGTCTTCAAAGGGGGGGGAAGGAAGAGGAGTGTGAAAAGGGGATCTGTTGTGCCCATGTGGAAAGGGAACTCAGTCACAGATCCAGTGCAACAAAACTGGGGCTTTGATGACCTTATCCATGTCTCGTGCATGACAGCAACATTTTTATAATCAATTACGGGGTTAGAAAGATGTCTCGGGGGGTTGGGGATTTAGCTCAGTGGTAGAGCGCTTGCCTAGGAAGCGAAAGGCCCTGGGTTCGGTCCCCAGCTCCGAAAAAAAGAACCAAAAAGAAAAAAGAAAGAAAGAAAGAAAGATGTCTCAGTTAGATAGAGCACTTGGTCTTGCAGAGAACCAGAGTTCAGCTGCCAGAGCCCATGTAGTGGCTCACAACTGTCTGTAATCCTAACTCCTGGAGGTTTGACACCATCTTCTAGTCTCCATGGATACTGTGTGCACTTGATGCACAAACATACATCCAAACCAAAACACTCAGACGTTTAAATATCTCCTCCAAACTCCAGATTCATATGTAAACTATAATGATTATTTCTTCTCGAGCGTCTAATAGGCTTATCAAATACTGAAAGTTCAAGTGCTCCGCGTGACTCTGCACCTCCTCTCCAAGACCTTGCTACCAAAGCCGTATCCGCATCTTCCACATTCAGTAAACAATGTACGTCCTTGTAACCCTGAAGCCACCTTCACTCTTTTCCGACCAGCCTGAATCTAGATCAGCGAGTTGCTGGAAATAAACCCGCCAAGCACTCTGACACACCACGTTAGCATTTCATGTGTGCCATGTCTCTTGGCTCCCTTAATAGTATTTTCTAGTTGGTCTAACTGCTTTCACCTTTAACCCCTTAAAAGTTTATTCTTAACAGAGAAACCAAGGTGAGCGCTAAAGAATTAAAAGTTTAAAGCTGCTCTTCCTGGACTTCCTGAGTTACTCAGAACCAGAGTCAAATGCTCTAAATCCTCAAAACTGCATGGCAACATCTCCATATATAGTCTGGCCCCCAGTACTTGTGTGTGTTCCCCACTTCTCTTTCCCATACAGCTCTAGGCACGATGCTCATCTTCCAATCTTCTGATATACCAGGCATCCTGACCTTGAGCTGGTCCTCTCTTCTCTCCCTTATACAAGAGCACCATTGTGGATATCTGCTTGGCTGGCTTCCTCCCTCGGTCTTTACCAAACATGGCCTATGTCCTCTTTTGACCCTGTATTTAAAGTGATGGTCTCCACTCCTGCTCTTTGTATTCTCCGCTTTCTTCCTTGTTCTGACCTCTGCTGTGCTTGTCATACTCTGAAGTGCAGCACAGTATATGGGTTTAGTCATTTTCTGCTCACTTAGTGGAGTAGAAGCTCCACCATGATGCTAATTTTGATACTGATTTCCAACACAGATTTCGTGGACGTTTGCCCCACCTTTTAATACAGTGGCAGCACCTAGAGCAGTGTTGGGCACGAAACTGACTGTATTTTAGTTAAGTATGAAAGTTACTAAGTGAAAGCTTATTTGAAAACTTTTAGTTTAATTATCCACAGAAATGTGTTTTTAAAGTTGTACTATGGAAATGTCTACACAGTTGGAGACCACACGTCTCCTCTTGTCACTTACAAGTAGGCTCAAAGACAGAGGGAGTGTATTTTTCTTGATGAAGCTGATTAACTGCTCACAGGATTATTCTATACAAATAAGTTACTTTTTGCCATTAAACAGATGGTTAAAAACTAAAAGACAGGAAGACAAAGTGAGTATTAAGAAAGGATACTTACTGGAAGGAAGTTTCTTCTGCAAAAGAACAGGTATATGTCATTAATGCAGGAATGCGTATGCAGATCTATCTACAATGACTGGGTTCATTTTCTTTGGAGGCTAACCTGTAACATTTGTACCTTCTAATTGCAAGTTTTCCTATAAAAGGTCATGCGTACAGCAAATGTTTGGGTTTTAGGACTGGGGAATAAAATCAAGGATACTTTGGAGTTAGTAATATAACCAAGAAGAAAACAAGCTTTCAAAAATGTTATTAAACTTTAAAGTAATAAAATCTCATCAACTTATTAATGAAAAGAATAGGATTCTTTTGGTGTAGGGTCACATTTCTTTGACT
Source organism: Rattus norvegicus (assembly GCF_021556685.1). NCBI lineage: Eukaryota > Metazoa > Chordata > Mammalia > Rodentia > Muridae > Rattus > Rattus norvegicus. The sequence goes on along the minus strand of NC_141544.1, from coordinate 37,555,147 downwards.
GTCTCAAGATAGTGTTACTACTGTTAGTTACAAATTTGCCTTTCTAAAAACTGAGCTCAAAGGCCCTAGAAAGCCAGGTATGGAGCTGAGCCTCATGGTGTAAACTTGGAATCCCATATACTTGGGAAGCTAAGGCAGGGTGATCGTAAGTTCAGAGCCAACCTGGGAAATTTAGTGAGACCCTGTCTTAAAATAAAAAGTAAAAAGAAGGCTGGCCTCCCATTCAAGTACTAACCAGGCCCTACTCTGCTTAGCTTCTGAGATCACATGAGATCCAACACATTCAGGGTGGTATGACTGATTGATAAACAAACGAAGAGGTTGGCCATGTTGTTTAGTAGCAGAGCTGTAGTCTACCATGTACAATGTCCTTGGTCCATTCCTCTGTACCAGAAGGCCCGAACCCTCTTCCCCAAAGAGTGAAGAAAAACAAATGTAAACTGGACTTGGCCAGAGGTTAGAGTTTGCTAATGCTGATCCCAAATGTAAGTTCACAAATACGGTTCCCTTGGACAGGTCTTCTGCCATATGGAAAGGGAGGTAGTAATCTAAGCTAATGAACTCCTACTATCTGTGTCAACTCTTTCAGTGTTTTCAGAAATATCTTTACTGATCCCTCATTTGAAAATCATTAGGCATTTTTCCTAAGTAGGTAAAAATGACAAGAGTTTTGCATGATAATTTCATTTATACGTTCATGTTGACCAGCAGGGGGACACAGCTAGAGTCCATTAATTGAATAGGATAGGCTAGGCCGGACTGGACTCTCGTTCACACGTTCACATTCTCTTTTTCTTTCTTGATATGGGTGTTAATTTGTAGACCACATTAGCCTTGAACTTACAGTCCTAGTGCCTCTGCCTCTGTGTGCGCTATGATTACACTTCTAAGCTCCATGCCCAACAGCTACACAGAAGGAGTGTCCCTTGAATCAGTGTTCAGGGAAACATTTTTGATGTATAAGATTTATTTATAAATGCTATTGGAAGCTCCTTTTGATTGCATTTCAATATGAATCATTTTCAACCTAAATTCTAGAACTATTAAATGATGGCTCTAAATTATGTTGACATAATTTATTATTTCATTTAAAAATTCAATTTCATACCCTTTTGTTAGTACAGGAGGCTCTTGAGTTTTCATAAACACTTGGAGTGAAGGCATAGATTAAGAGAATAAAATGTTTAAATCTCAAAAATTTACATCAAGCCAATTGCACAATTGAATGTAGTTTAAAGTTACAAAAGTTCTAACTCAGAAGAACTAAAAGCCTTCTCTGGAAGCATCTCTAATCCAGCAGGGTCTGTCTGTGTGTGCTCATCATTGTAATTTTTTGAACAGGATCATTTCATGACCCTGCGCTACCCTCCAGTACTGGGATTACAGGCTATACCAATGACCCAACTAGGGTTCTAGATGTGGCTGGCGGTTTTCTTTGTATTAAATTAGATATTCAATATGACACAGTTCTATATTGAAACATTTCACTGATGGTTTATTTTAATGAAATAATTTATAAAATTAGAAGTCAATGCCTATCATAAGAGACATAATTTCTAACATAAACTGTAAGGATCTCATAGCATATGTTAATATACTATAGACACTTGTCTACACTGAACGTGTTTGTGCTGTCACACTCCAAGGATGATTCTTACACATTCCATAGAGTTCCCAGAATTTGACAAAAAGGAAGCATTATTTGGTTGCCAAGGTGTATCACAACCCATATGCATGTTATTGGGAACACTTTCTGTACCACAGTAGCAGTACAAATATTCTCCAGAGTTGATAGAACTTCATAGGAGAAACAATAACGTTAAAAGAAATCTCTCTATTCAGAAGGAATCATGTGTCTGAGAAGATGAATTTAACTTACTTGAAAAGTAGCCCTTTCTCTGAGCATAGCATATACTAAGGCCACACGCAGAAATGACGAAGGCCACAACAACCACAGCTGCTATGATGCCACTTATGTTGAGAACATCTGCAATGTGACATAAAACATGTGTGAATTCTTGTTAAGTAGATGGACAGATGCTATCCTTAACTCCAGCAGTCATTAAAAACTCCCTTAATAATGACCGTATGCTTCTGAAACCTTCTTAACTAGTTAATTTCAATTCATAGCTCAAATTGATTGGAAATATTCAGAGAACCAAGCTTTTACAAAATCTTAAATGTTAGGACAAGCAAGATGAAACAGTGGGTAAAGGTGCTTGCCTTCTCTCCTGGATACCTGAGTTCCAGCCCTGAAGCCCCCCTTTGACATCTGCTCGTGCCTTTAGTTTGATCCCTACTGTTGCAAGTGGGAGGGGGTGTGCTCCAAAACTCATATTTCCTAGGAAAGACTAGTGCTCTCACTCTCTTGATTCCAAAAGTCATTCTGTGAAGTACAATATATTGTAGCTGCATTTTGAGCAGTCTAGATCCATAACTATTCCGTGTGTCTTTCTGGAAAACCTAGCCTGCAGTTAGGATAAGCTCAGCGTTTCCGGGCTCTGACACAACCATCATCGATGACTTGCTGGACCGTGACCCAGGTGGCTAATGCTTACATAATGCTCACAGCACACAGGCACTGCTGCGTCACTGTAGTGTAACCCCAGGAAGAGAGACACTGCAGCACCCAGCAAGCCGGTTGGCAGCAGTTTACATGGGCCCCTAGCAGTACATACTATAGCACACTTAGCAGCGATTTGGAAGACAGATTGCTTAGAAGAGCTTACTTTAGAACACATATTTGATGAATTAAAAACATCTGTATATATAGGCCAAACTCTCTTACCTTGTAAGATTAGAAGACAGATATATATATATATATATATTTTTAAACATTTCTTCCACCATGTCCATCCCCTTGCTCCTTTAACCATCAAACACTCCACACTGTTCACACACAAATTCGTCTCAGTCCCCATGCTTACCTACTTGCATCCGTTTCCCGGGACACCTGCGATGCCCAACAGAGTTGCGGGCTTCACAGTAATACTCTCCACTGTCCATCTTGGAGATCATGTTGAATTGCTATTTGTACAAGAAAAAAACGGACCCTTACTTAGGCTGTCAATCTGCAGGCTCCTAAAACAAATACTGTCCTTTGAAGTTTATCACCAAGTGAGTCTGTCCTTTTGTAATGACCCCGAAATATATTTTTTTTTCTTGTGAATTGAGGTATCTACCAGAATCTGCCAGGACTTTGAGAGGTAAATAGATAGGCCTGTTTAATTTGGCAGAGAAAGACAGGCATATCTGAGGAAGTCTTTCTCCCTCTTCCTTCTTTTCTCCTGGTACCTTCAACGGTGCGCCAGTATGTCGCCCAGACTGGTCTCAAACCGTCCATGCTCACTCTTCTGTCCTCACCACCACAGGCATGGGGCCCCTCAGTCTCTCTAATTTCTGGGAAGTGCCATGCATAAAGGAAGGCCTCTGTCATGGTCTAGTGTACTTTCTTAGTCACAGTAAGCTCACTGCAGGAGCAAACCACAAGCACTTTCTCCCAAGAGTCAGAGCGATGGCCAGGAAGTAGCTCGGGGCCCACAAAACCACAACTGATGTTTTTAGGATTGTAAATTATAGCAATTCCAGAGTACTTGAAAATCCTGAAAAGAAAAGTTCAACCCTCCTAGGCCATGGGGACACCTTCTTTAATCCCATCACGCAGGACGCCAAGGCAGGTGGATCTCAGTGAGTTTGAGAACAGCCCGGGCTACACAGTGAAATCCTGTCTCAAAACAAAAAGACAAAAAAAACCAACAACACAAGTTCAGCCCTCACTACTTCTCCCTGCCATATAATGAGAGGTAAGAATTTGGTATAAAAGACTATCATTTGGACCAGGAGAGTTTCTGGAGGGAAAGAAGAAGGGGAGGGGGCTGAGGGAAGGAGGAAGAGCTCGCTCCAGTTTAAGCATGAGGTGTCTTTACCACATACCCCAAGGGCTGACTCCCTGAGGAGAGAGCATCCCAGTATTTCAGACTTGCCTCAGGGCTTTTATCACCCACTCAGAAAAAAATAAATCTGAGAGTAAATATAGCAGCATGTGACGGCAGGTTTAGTGCCCAATTTCACAGTGTAAAACGGCTCGGACCTGCTGACTGCTCCTGAAGACTGGAAATGCTAGCACATGACCTTATTTCGAGGGCAGCACCCTCTGCTCCTCTTGCTCAGCTACAGAAGCAATGTGCTTTCCTGAGCATCGGAAGATCTGGCTTTTAAATGATACTGCACTAGGAGGAAGAGTAAATACAAACGATCTACCTCCGCTTCCAAATCCCTAGCACTCGTTAGCATTACCTTACCTAGAGGAGGCTTCTTTTTCATAATAATACTTGTGGTAGTGATTTTGCATTGCTGGAAACAAAATATTTAAAACCCAGTGTGATATTATCTTGATTGGAAGCAAAAGATTTCAAACAAAGTGATCTGATTTTTCTTCTCCCTCTCCTACCTCTACTGTGAAAAATCACAGATGAAAATGAGTAAAAACAGTCGTTAAGATTGAACGGCTTACTAATGAAGCTACCTCAGTTATCTCTTGGAAAGGAAACACTCGGACAATCTGGACTAAGTTTACAGATTAGGTAACAGAGACCACAGGGAAGAATCTGGATCCATGGGAAGGTTTAGTGACTCAGACACCCTAACGTGGTTTTCCTATGGCCACTGTTTCCACATGGTGAACACGGAGGTTCAGGTATGTCCAACCGAGTTCTTTTGTGCATTTCCTCTGTGTTTAAAACTGAGCTTGAGGTTGGTGATTTTCCAGGCCATAGAGCTAGGTGGCTGTAGAGTACTGCTTGATGCATCATGGGAAAGCTTTGGCCTGCCCTGAGCTACTGCTCACACCTGTGCTGAGCTCCATGGTTTCCTACCTCATCCTCCCACTTCCCGCAGTTGTCTGTCCCATCATTTCTTTTTTTTCTTTTCCAGAGCTGAGGACTGAACCCAGGGCCTTGCGCTTGCTAGGCAAGCGCTATACCACTGAGCTAAATCCCCAACCCCTGTCCCATCATTTCTTAGCACGTGTCCATCCTCTTTCCTGCTACCACCTCCCCTCTCTACTTAGGAGGCAATGAGCTTGATCTCCTGTTATGTTTAATGTAAAGTTCTGATAACCCTCTTATCGCAATGACAGACAGAAGTTTAACACCTGAAACAACCTTACCAGAGTTCCAGATTTTGTATTCATTGTGTACGAGCTGTTCCTGTGTGCGCCGCCCTTTGGATTGCCCAGCAAACTTGTGCCATCTTTAAACCATATGTACTCAGGGGCTGGATTTCCTTCTTTTTCTTGACACCGTAGCTCCACAACACTCCCACTCATAACGGAAGTAGGTACTTCACATGAAGGGACAGCGGGGGCCACTGGACAGTGGAAGCCAAATAGCGTAGATTATTCATTAGCTGAACATGGGAGTCAATTGTCTGTATTGAGTGGACAACTGAGACACAGATGGGCCACTATTCACTGGATGTGTCCTTTCTTGAGCACAGAATACACTATATTTTTTACCCTTCTTGATTCCAGGTAGCTTATATACATGAGTTTGGCCAAAGGGATATAAGTTAAGGTGATATAACAGTTTTTGTATCTGACCTATTAACATTTCATCTATGCTTCATCTCCTCACCTTACCTTCATCTGCACCAAGTAGTTATCAGTGTACTTGAACTTCAAAAGCCATGGATTGAGGATGGTGGTTGTGTCTTTTCCTTCCCTAAAGTTGGATGTTACCATTTAAATATGAAATATCCTCCACGGGTTGCTTCATGTGTTGGAACACTGGTCCTCAGCTGGTGGTGGTATTGGGGAGGTTGTAGGACACTTGTGAGGAAGTGTGTCCCTGAAGACTTGCCTGGAGGTTTATAGCCTAGGGTTGCTTCTGGCCCCTCTCTGCATCTGGTCTGCCAAGATGTGAGCAAGCGGCCTCACGTTCTCACTTCCACAGAGGAGCTGGGCCCATCTCCATGGCTTCCCTACCATGCTGGACTTACAGCCACTCAAATCATGAGCCTTCCTTAAGTTGTTCCTTGTCATGTAGGTTGTCACAGAAATGAGAAAAGCGACTAATAAAACTTAGCACCAAGAAGTGGAACCAGGCTGGAGAGATGGCTCAGTGGTTAAGAGCACTGACTGCTCTTCCAGAGGTCCTGAGTTCAAATCCCAGCAACCACATGGTGGCTCACAACCATCCATAATGAGATATACTGCCTTCTTCTGGTGTGTCTGAAGACAGCTACAGGGTATTTATATATAATAAATAAATAAATCTTTCAAAAAAAAAAAAAAGAAGTGGAACCACTGCTGGGAGTCCCTGACCTCATGGCTCATAAGTCTTAGGAACTGATTTGCAGGACTGTGATGGAGTTTGAAGCTATAAACTAAAGAAGTGCTACACTGCTATGAAGAGAGCTTAATGGGGCATTCTGGTGGGAGTGAGGAAGTGTGGCAATGGGAGGGTGAACAGTAAAGATTGTGCTTTTTCAAGGCTGGGGGTGGGGGGTCAAGGACTCGGTTTGAATCAGAAATTAGGTGAGAGGCATTAATATGAAATATCGACAGAGAGTCTGGCTTCTTTTGGCCAGTGTCCTAAAGACTGGGGAGAGCCTGAATTTTAAAAGAAGTGGGCTAAGTTGTTTGGCAGAGGAAATGGCAAGACAGTCTAGCATTAAAACTGTGCTTGGTAGCCATGGTAACTCCACTGAGTCTTGTCAGATTTACAAGGAAAAGGTAGAAAGACGTGAAAGCGAAGGTTAGCAAGAAGAGGTACACAGAGAAGTTTAAACTGCAGGCAGGGAAACCAAAGGGAGTTCAGACAAAGCAGTTGTAATTGTTAAACACACTGGCAACCTGGAAGAAGATAAGGGAAAATCCAGAAAACCCACTTATCAAGAAGGGCTCCATGCTGTGACAATTCAAATCCATGTAGAAAGAGCATTCCCGAAAACATAGCCTCATAGGTGGTGTCATTTTGTAAATAGGCATTAAGGGAAGAGTTTTTCCTGAGAACAGTAGCACAGGCACACAGAGGCCACTGTCTGTCTGTCTGTCTGTCTTTCTATCCATCTATATAGATATAGATATAGATAGACATAGAGATAGAAATAGAAATAGAAATAGAGATAGAGGTAACTTTGATCTATGATCCAAGAAGGTCAGGACACATCTTGAGCAGGATACAGTTCTTGGCATTAGGCATTATGTCTATGCTGCTGCTATTTTTGTTTTCCATTTGTTTATTTATTTTTGTTTGGTTGGTTCTTTTTAGACATTCTGGATGCCAGCATCCCAGAGAGCTGCTGCAATATCTGTGTAGCATGTCAGATTCTGGGCATGGAGCTGCTGTGTGTGAGCAGTGTGTGACACTAAAGGCAAAGCCCAAGTTTTAGTAAAACCCTGGAATATTAGAATTGTAAAAGGCTCTGGACCTTCACTGAAAAAACATTCAGGCACCAAATTGAGCTATCCTAAAAGAGAAGCCACATGTGCCTCAGGAAACTGAACAATGGGGTCACCCAAAGTCGTTGAGCCTAGAAGATCCCACCAAGAGCTCCAGGTAGTAGACATGGAGCTGAGGAGTTTGGTACTTTTCCTTCTGTCTTGGCCTTTCTTTGGCCTAGACTTTCCTTACTATGCCCCATTATTCTTTTAGAATAGGAATGTTTATTCTGAATACTGCATTTTTTAATGTTTATTTTATAGGGGTTGATAGTTAAGCAATTGCCTTGGACAATTTAAAACTTCAGACTTTAGAACAGTATTTGGACCCCGAGACTAGTGATTTTTTTGAAGTTAGACTTACTGCATTTCCCCTTATTAAATATTCATGAGTGTTTAGGACTCAGGGGCAGAACAATAAGATCTGAATATGAAGTGACTCGTGGACTCATGTGTCTGAACACTTGATCTCCAGCTGTTGACACTTTTGAAGAGGTTGTGGAAACTTTAAGAAATGGGGTCTTTTATTTTATCATATTGTATTATAAAGTACTTTTTAAATAAAGGAAAAAGGTAGGGTCTCATTGGAGAAAGCAGGTCTTAGGGCTTGAACTAAAATAGAATTTAGTAGGTGTGGTAGTTTGAGTAGGAATGGCCTTCACAGACTCATGTTTGAATGCTTGGCCCATAGAAAGTGGCATTATTAAGAGTTGTGGCCTTTTTGGAGTAGGTGTTGCCTTATTGGAGGAGGTGTGTCACTGTGAGGGTAGGCTTTAAGGTCTCCTATGCTTAAGCTGCACCCAGTATGACACACAATCTCCTTCTGCTCCCTGTGGATTAAGATGTAGAACTCTTGGATCCTTCTCCAGCACCATGTCTTCCTGGATGCTGTCATGTTTCCCAGCATGATGATAATGGACTGAACCTCTGAACCTGTAAGCCAGCCCCAATTAAATGCTTTCCTTACAAAGAGTTGGATGACCATGACATCTCTTCACAGCAATAAAACTCGAAGACAGTAGGTAACTATTAATAATCTCCTGGAAAACTCAGGACAGACAATGGTAGGCAGAATTCTGACAGTCCCACAATATCCCCATCTTCAGTAAATATACATGGACTCTCAGTAATTAAAACATAAAAGTACTGTGAAGAAATCTGGAAGATGTAATTAAGATTTCAAATCCAATCTCTGTAGTATAGAAATGTGGATATGGCCACACAACATGGTGGTTTTAATGTGTATGAATGTTTTGCCTGTATGAATGTATGTATGTATGCACACATGTATGTATGTATGTATGTATGTATGTATGTATGTATGTATGTATGTATCTATGTATCTATGTATCTATGTATGTATGTTTCCCAAATACATGCAATGCTTATGGAGGCCAGAAGAGGGTAGCAGATCTTCAGGACCTGAAGTGACAGAAGTTTGTGAACCACCATGTGTAGATGCTGGGAAATGAACTTGGGTCGAATCGGGTCATCTGTAGGAGCATCAAGTGCTCTTAACCACTGCTGGCCTGGTTAAATGCAGGGTTCATGCTGGCTAGCTAATTACTGAAGGGTGCACCTAGTAATTCAAAGTACAGAAAGGATCCAGCAAGCCTCTGTTGTGCTGAAGACAAAAGGGTGAGGTGACAGGGACCTTATGCAGTACCATTTAGGCTACTGAAAAGCAAACAAACAAAAGCCACAATGCTTCCCCAGGGCTGGAGGATGAGGATGGGACAGCTGCCAGGCATCGCGTGTGTACAGGAGCCTTACCCAGGACTTCCAGCATGACTGTATCTTCCTGCAGGTTCTGGCCTTGCTCAGTCGGGGCGCTGACTTCGCAGCGATACTCTCCAGCATCATGTCTTGTGACATTCTTGATTCGTATATTGAAATCTATCATCTCCGCACGGTCTTTAAAGTCGCCTTTTGGGGGAAAAGAAGAGAATAACATTAGAAATAATCAAGCAACTTTCTATGTAGTTTCTTCCTCGGATCACTTTGTTCAAAATTAAAGCACTTATTTTCCTGGGTGAAAACTTAATTTTAAACTTTACATGTGCATATTTACATTTTGTAGGACATTTTAAAACATCTTTCTCTCCCCCTCCCCCTCCTTCTTTTCCCTCCCCCCTCTCCCCCCACCCCCTCTCTCTCAGACAGGGTCTCACAATACAGCCCTGGCTGGCCTGGAGTTCTCAAATTAGACCAAGTTGCTCTTGAGCTCAGAGATCATCTACCTCTGCCTCCTGAGTGCTGGGATTAAAGATGTGTACCACCATACCTGGCGCTGTGTTTGGTTTAAAAAATTCAACCAGTTGTCTGCCTTGCCACCTTTCTAGTGTCTATTTCTGCTTGCTTTCAAAAAAATGAAGAGCTTGATTTAACTGGTCAGAATAATATAATCTTCAAATGATACCAGAGAATACAAGGATCTTTTAAAAAAACATTATATTGATTTGATTTTAATACTAACAAGCACTGAAAAATAAAGTTGGCTCTGTGGGCTGGCAAGATGGCTCAGTGGGTAAAGGTGCTTGCTACCAAGTCTTATAATCTGAGGTTCATCCCTGATTCCACAAGGTGGAAGGAGAACCAACTCCTGCTAGTTACCCTGGCACACTTCCCCCAAAACACATAAAAAAATTAAAATGCATGTTATATGCAGGTGCCTGAACTGACAGCTGTAGAAAATTAAAGTGAAAATCCCTGGACTATTAGCCATTGGAAACATATAGTCCTATCTGAATGGAATAGAATCAGATGACATAATGTTATTTGATTTTTGATAGAGTTTCACCACGAAGCTTTGAGTGTCCTAGGATTCATTATGTAGACGAGCTTGGCCTTGAGCTCTGGCTTCCTCTACCTGCAGAGTGACTGGCAATAAAGACTGTGACCTTCAGAGGACATGATGGTTTGAATGAGACGTGTCCATCGTGAGCTCATGACTTGGAACACTCAGCCCTGGGTTTTGGAGGTTATCAACCATAGGAGGTGGGGCCTTGCTAGAGGAAATATGGCACTGGACATGAGCCTTGAGGGATTATAACTCCACCCCACTTCCTTTTGTACATCTCTACTTTCTGTGTAGATAAAAATGTGATCAGCAAGCTTTCTGCTCCAGCTGCTGTGCCTTCCCAGCTATGATGGACTCTACCCCCCTGCAACTGTGAGCCAAAATAAATGCTTTCTCCTTCAAGTTGCTTTTGCCATGGTATTTTATCACGGAAACAGGAAAGTCACCAAAACACAAACTAATGCCATAGTTCATACACCATTATCACAGTTTAATTAATAATAAATTATATAACCAGCAAGAAGAGTGGAGAGTGGAAGATATGTACAAAAAAGTGAAAGGTACTTGCTAACAGTTATTTTAGCGAATGGTCTAACTCTCCAAGCTCCACTGTAACTAGTAGTCCCCAGTCCTAACTCTCTAGGCTTCTCAGTGGTAGGCTTGATTTCTAGAGAGAAATGGGAAAACAGGAAAACTGCTAAGCAGGAACCCTACATCCAATCTCATCCTTGTTGCTTGTTTGCTTTGCTTTTTTTTTTCTTTTTGAGCCAGGGTCTCTCTTTATAGTCCTGGCTGTCCTGCTATGTAGACTAAGCTGGCCTTAAACTCACAGAGAGCATCTTCCTGCCTTGGTCACTAGAGTGCTGAGATTAAAGGCATGTGCCAGCACGCCTGGCCCAATCTCAGATCAGCCTTTTTCTTTTCCCCTTTCACTCCACAGTTTAATTTGCTAGCCCAGCAAAAGTGATTGTATTTTGTGTTAAACAATGTTAAGCAAAAGTTCGAGGACACGGAGGAATTCATCTTCTTTCGGTCTGTCTAGTGTTCATAGCTCTCGCATTTTAGTCTTAGACACTACTCTCATCTCACACTTACAGAAACACGTTTTCAGTAATCAGTTTTCCCTGTCCCCATTTCTGAGTTAAAGGAGATGGGCGTCCTTGGTGTCTTCTCACTCTGCCCTCATCCAGTCTGCACTTTCTTACCTTGGAGAGCCTGTTGATAGTAGACCAGGGAGACACCCTGTCCTAGCTTCTTCCACTCTAGTCTGGAGGAAGTGGTCTTCTTTGGGGTTTTACAAGCTAAAATAGCCTCTAGGAACAATAGGAAAAAATATATTTTTTTAATTGTTTCTGTGAGTTCGCGTGTTATTTCTCTAAAAAAAACCCAAAACATTAAAACATCTTTAAATTACCTTTGTTTTTCATTCCCATCCATTCACTCATTTCCACCCAGACATACAAACAGATATAATCATGCCAGTAGGTGCCATGTGCATTTAACCCAAAGATGAGTTGAGAGCACGACGGCAGAACCCTGCTTTCTCTAGTCGTGGAATCTGAGTTTTCGCCCTTGAAATGGGATGGCAGCTCACGAAGTTGTGAGTCCTCAGAAGTAGCAACATATGTAAAACACACATGTCTTTGCGCTTTACAAACAGCCGCATAACCAATCATTTACTTGTTATTCTACACCTCAGCATCTAAGGAGTCCGCAGTTTGCTGGAAGATGCAGGTAAGCTAAGATCATTCTAGGCAAAAATTGATGGGCTTCAAGAGTGGTCTCTAAGCTGGGCAGTGGTGGCACACCCCTCTGATCCCAGCATATGGAAGATAGAGGGAGGTAAATCTCTGTGAGTTTGGGGCCAGCCTGGTCTAGAGAGCTAGTTCCAGGACAGCCAGGGCTACACAGAGAACTCCTGTCTTGAATAAAACCAAAATAAATAAATAAAATTTAAAAAAGTGTCTGGAGAGAGTACTTTGCTTTTTTACCTATCTAAGAAGACACTTATTTCATTCCAGGCTATGCTGGGAAAATGCACAGAAGCTCCTCACAGGCTACATTCCCACTCGGCTCCCTTGTGACTCACTCTATGACTTCTTAATGTACAGCTATATTTTATATTGTAGGCTCCTACTGCAAATAACTGCATATAACTTTTTCTCAACCAGATAAACTATTAAAAGTTTTATTATGGTGAGTTTGTGACATTTGCATCTTTTAAGAATCCCTGGAACCTCTGAGGGAATCACCCTTTTTGACTGTCCAAACAAGATGACTAGGGGAAAGGAGACCAACACTGGTTCTCAATGCTACTCCAAGCTGCCAAGCAGATATTCTAGCTATAAATAGTTTAAAAGCATGTTACAACCAGGCTCTTTGGAGTGCCAACTTCATATTTCTGAGTATTTTTTAAACCCTAAGGCATAGGGGTGAACCTAAAACAAAACAAAACAAACAAACAAACAAAAAACCTCATAGGATCTTTCACTGAAAGAAAAATTAGGTTAAAATTGTCTCCCTATATCTAATTTTGATATCTAAGAACATTTAATGATTTTCTATATATATCCTTTGTTATTCGTCTTAATTTTCAATTGCACTGCTATTAACAGAAATAAAATGAAAAGTAGTAGGAAACTGGCTGGGGAAAAGAAAGGCAAGAAAAAAAAAAAAAAACAGAACCAGGAGCTGTTCTGAGGATGCGTAAAGCTTAAAGCTTCCACACCACACAGAGTGATCATTTTCAGAGGTGTTTACAACTATGCTACAAAGACAAATGTGTGCTAAGGAACCTGTCTGAGGAAACAGTTCTGTTCTGTTGATTAAGGAGAAAGGGTGGTAACTTCCGGAGGCCTGAGTTTCAGATAGGTTTCCTTCCTGTATTTTGTTGAGTCTTCCAACAATTACAAACACACCCACCCTCATTTTCACTATTTCTCCCTGGCTTACTCCTATATCTTAAGAGATAATTTTACAATTATTTTGTATATTTAACTAAACATGCAGACAAATACATCCCTTTGGTGAGTTTCCCATGACTTTCCCCTCACTGTTCTGAGGAAATTCTTTTAGAAAACAGGACCAACTTTTTTCTCCCTACCTACTGATTGGACTTTAGTCTTCTTCTCACTGAGCACATATAATGTGAAGAAATGACCTATCCAGCTGTCCAAAATATGTTCAGTAATATTGTGTGACCAACATGGTTCTTGAGCTGTAATCAGTGAGCAGAGAAAGAATCCTTTGCCATTTGGGATCTGACAATCCAGCAGAGAAAGTCAGGCCAACAAACACTAAGTCTGCCAGAAGAATGAGGGAGACAGAAGCAGCATCGGGGGAGATGGGACAAGAGCACAGTGTAAAATCAAAGATGGCCTCTTTCAGGAGGTAAAGCTTTAGAAGACAAGGAATGCAGTTCCAACAGTCTTTGAGAAAGTGCCCTGCATAAGGGAAGAGGCAAGACCAAGGGCCCTAAGGCATCAGCACCTTGACATGGAATATTAATATAGACAGTGAAAGCATTAGAATCGTGGAGCTAACATCTCAGGATGAAGAACCCAGATGCTAACTTTCCTTTTGTCTTTGACAGAATTCAAAACTCACAGCTGGCATAATTTTCCATATCTAGCTTCTGGGCTGTGGATATGGTAGCTCAAAGCTATCAAGTCAGACCTTTGTCACACAAAAGGCCTAAGATGATATGACCCTCATACTTATATCAGTGAAACGATAAAATAATGATTCCTGTCACAATTATATATGTATATACACATGACTACACAAACATATATATTGCTTGATGCACATTGTATCTTGTGTACTGTATGTGCTCTATGAAGGTTCATTATTGTTTTCATCCATAGGAAAATTAGTTCTAACTGTAAGCTCGCCTTGACATGATAGAAGTGAATACACAACACAACACAAGTCTTATATTTATATTGCCCAAATCTGAACTAAAATTTCACCTCTCTTTTGGATAGTAGAACAAACAGTTTTGATATAAACCATATTTTTTCACACAAGACACATTAATGCACAAAAAGGTACAACCATTTCCTACTAAGGTGAATTATGTTGTCAAAACATCTGTTTAATCTTCACTGGAAAAAATTATTATTGTTTAAGAAATTAGATGCTGTAAAAGATATTGAACTCTGACGAATAGCTTTCAGGTCCAGATGCTGCAGAGCTGCTCATGGTGGGCAAGCCTGGCAGTGCTGCCCTGATTTCCAGCTTAATCTGCTCTTGGCAGCACCATAGGAAGAGAGGCAGACCAGCGGTCTGGAGGAGCAGGGATTAATTCACAATTTTATGACATCAGAGAATCATGCGATGTGGGGGGATTGTGAATGAAATATGTTGCACATTTACAAATCACAAAATGTCACAGACTTTAGAGTTACTTCAAAAAAATACCCCTAAACAAAAATGTGTAAGAAACTAGAAATAGAGTTTTGCTTAACAGAGAGCCAAATTAAAATGAGCAAGTCACAGATAGAAGAGAATGAAAGCATGCTGAAGTAAAAGAGTAGAAACGAAGGAAGAATACAGTAAATATTTACTCTGGAGTCAGATGAGTCTCTCTCTGTCTCTCTGTCTCTCTCCCTCCTTCCCTCTCCTCCCCTC
>NC_141544.1:37320274-37380274 GCF_021556685.1 Rattus norvegicus | reverse complement strand
CATGTTATAATATAATTTCACTGACTACTCTTTGGAGAATATATTGAAATTGGACAAAGTTATTAATAGAGGAGATAGAAGTCAATCACAAAAATACAGGCAAAATTAATTGTCTTGGAACAAGCTGACATCAGATAGTAAGCAGCCAGATTCTGGATATAATTCGAAGCCAAAAGTAAGTAGGATTTACTGACAAACTCTGTGCACAGCGTGAAAGAGGAAAGACGGTGAGGGTGATTTCCAGATTCACGTTTTGTTACTCTCCGATGCTGTGACAAAATACCAGAGGCAATCAAGTTGGAGGAAGAAAGGTTCCTTTGGCTCACAGTTTCAGAGACTTCAGACTGTAGTCCCTTGGCTCTATCGTTGTATTTCTCAGATGCTGTGACTCTGATAGGAGAATGTGCTGAAGCAAAGCTGTTCATCCCACGGCAGATGATAAGAAGGGGGAGAGAGAATGACGGAGACAGGAGGAAGGAGAGAAGCTTCTCATACCCTTCAAGAAGTGACCTGTCATCTTCAGCTGGACCCTCACCTCCCAGAGCTTCTACTACCTCTCAGCAGCACAGCAGCTGGATCCCACCTTCAAAGGGATGGGGTGGCATCCCCTTTTCTCTGGGACCAACACACGTTCTCTCTCACACGATGGTTGGTATTTGTGTGAGAGTCATGTCTGAGCTGTCAGAGGAGACTTTCACAACTGCATCAGTCACTGAATCCTCGGCTTGACAACACCTAGTGTGCAAAGCACAGTCAAGCATCAGTGAGTCGCACTGGTCCTGTTACTCTGGTAATATTCTATTATGGGCATAACAAAATTAGCTCTTTGGTAATGCCTAGAAACAGCACATGTTGGCCTAGTTACAAATACTCTATACATGGCACTGTGTTATAAAGTATGACCTACTACCAAATCTAGTTGGATGTATTTTTTTTAAATGTAAAATGATAAAGAATAAAATTCAGGAATTTCATTCTCAAAGATTTTTGTCACAGGAAAATGTGAAACTTGTAATTGACAAGGCTGTAATTATGAATAAAAAGATGGAAAGGATAACAAACTAACATTTCACATTTCTGGATGTGTTTTTTGTCTCTGAAATCCTAGAAATCACTATGTGGATGAGGCTGGACTCAAACTTGTAGCAAGCCTTTTGGCTCTGCCTCTCAGATGCTAGATTACAAGTACCACCATACCCAGAATCATGTTAAATTATATTTTATTATCTGTGTATATAGATTTATTTTTATACATTTTAAATTAAAATGTAATTACACCACTTTCCATCTTCCAGCCCTCCCCATGTCTCCTTTCTTCAATTCGCTCCAAGTTCCGTTCCCACTGTCAGAGTGATAACCTTTTTTGTTTATGATTATTATTGTTACATATATATGCACAACTATATAAATATAACCGGTTGAGTCTGCTTTTGTTGTTTGTTTGTATGTGTATGGATTCTTTCCTTCAACTTAAGGTTAATATGATTACAAATGTTTAGATAATTTTCCATCTTCTGCGTTGAGTTATCGCCCTCATGTACAGCACACCAGGGCAGTGATCACCTTATTTGAAATAATGCCCTTTACTTTTTGTGAGGAAGGATTTGCCATGGACTTTAAAATAAATTTAAGAGAGAGCTAAAGACTTATAACTGCACTAATCTTTTGGTGCTGTCATGTAGTGAAAGCTGGGTGTGGCTACACATTAGCATCTTTTTTTTTTTTCCAGAGCTGGGGACCGAACCCAGGGCCTTGCGCTTCCTAGGCAAGCGCTCTACCACTGAGCTAAATCCCCAACCCCCACACATTAGCATCTTGTATGATTATTCCACGTCTAGTTCTCAACTCGTTAGTATCACAGGAGCTGAAAACAAGACCACAGTTGACCTCTTCAAGGCTGTCCTGTTGCTAACGTATCAAATCAGGAAGGCAGAATTCAGGAGACCCTCTGCGTTTGTCGACACACACTGGGCCTGGCTTTGTCTTACCAGTGTCCTTAATTCTGCTGTGACTGATAGGTTTCTCAAAATCTTTCTGGATTTGTTCCTTCCTTTGCTTTAACCAGCAGACACACCTTTCCCCTTTGTTCTGATGTGTCAATTGCCTTTCCTTCTAATAAAATATGATTTAAACTTGCAGGGAAAGAAAACACTTGTAAGGAAAACATTAAAGGTTTCCAATTTCCTGAGGTCTCTCTGGAGGAATGTAAGACTCAAACTGGGGTCAGGCAGAGAGAGGACTACCAGTATGTTCAGTTAATACTTCAATTTCTCAGCACTCTTCTCCCTGGGATTTACATTCTGCCCCACCTTATTCCCATGCTGGATTGACAAATGTTTTATTCCAGGACTGACAACCATTGCTGTTAAGTACTCAAGGTTATGATCATCCTCAAACTTTGATAGTAAGGGTGATCTCCTCAATTTAATTTGGCAGAAAAAAAAAAACTCATGTCAATGTCTATTAGAAGTAAAACCACTCTGTGTATAATGGATTGATTTCAGTTTTAAAATTCTAACATACTTAAAAAGTTGAACCGTGAGTAAGTACTCATCCACATATAATGGTACTCATAGCATTAACCACACTACAACAAGCCAGAAGCAATGCTGAACATTCGTCAGTGGGCAAGAAGACAAACCACATGTGTGTGCGTGCGTGTATACATACAATGGAAAATCACGTGGTTCTTAAGAGAATCCACTAACCATTCAGGTTAGCACGAATGTATGAATGTTCATAATATGAAGCAAGGTTTTTCAAAAGGTAATTCAGAACAAAATAAGTATAACATGCTAACACCATCAAACCTGCTCCCCACTCCCCTGCAATAGGCTATATGATTGACTAGAAATAGGATTAGGCATGTATTTGGCTTTTCCCATGTGGGTACATATTGTTATGGGTGATTTTTAGCTTCTACTTATTTATTCGTTTATTGTAACAGAAGACAAGACACAAAGGGAAAAGAAAAGGAAAAAAAAAGCACATCACCCTCTTGAAGGATATTGTGTGGGAGGATGGCCGAACACCACGATGGCAGCCAGACTCACTATGCCTTCCTAAGTGGGAGCTTCAGGCTATTGGAGCAGAGATTTGGAAGGGGATGTTGGCTGAAAAAGAAGAGACTGGCTAGAGCAGGCTATGTACCTGCCATTGTGAAAGCCCCTTCCCTGGACAATGGCCTTGAAGATGCTGAGGTGAGAGATAGCCCAGCCATGTGAAAAAATTATAGCAATAGCCTGCCTCAGGAGATGTTCTGTTCTCATTCACAAATGCTCAGGCTCTTGGAGTGTGGAGGATGAGGAGAATCAAGGGCTGTTCATGGGTGACTTACTCAGTGTATGATTAGAAACTTCCACGTGACTCATGAAATTTGTCAGATGTTCAGGTGTCGCTCGTCAGCCCACCCCCAGTCCTAGATGCTGGTCTGCAGGTGGGAGAGCAGTGGTTTACTCGGAGACTGGAGGGGTCATGGCTGGACTTAGTAATTCATGCCTTTCCTCCTCTTCCCTAGCAGCAAGTATACAAGTGACATTTCTGGTTTTTAATTTCCAGCACTTTCAGCCTGAAAGAGAAGGTGGGCAAGATTGAGAACTGGAAAAAAAAATGGAGGATTTGCGTTTTGAATGTGCTGGGAAGAGCAGAGACTCCCAAGGGGCTAGAAGGGTGAAGTGTGAAGAAGGTGGAAAGAGTGGGACAAACAGGACCAGTCACTGTCTGGACTTCCAACTGCAGAGAGAAGAGGGTGGACTAAAACACCAAAGTGACCTCGGATGCTTGACACTGGGGCAGAGGAAATGTAACGACCGATTATCTTCCTCCATGGTAGACTCTGAAGTTACAGAACGTTCTATTCTCCTGGTCAAGAGTTTTTCTGGAGTTTACGTAGAAATTGACTTGCTGGGCTTGAAGCTTCAACATACTGGATATTGAGAAAATGCTTTCCTAATTATATAAATGTGTTCTCTCAAAAGTTATTTTGTTTTTCCTTCACTGTTATTCTGTGCTTCACAGAGTAGACCATCCAGGTCCATTAATCATCAGTAATTAACATTATGAGGTTGAAAGCTTTCTATCCTCACTGCGACTTGCCATTGTCAGACTTTTGAAAACGTTTCCAGTCTAGAAGACATGAAAGAGCCTCCCATTTCAGCTTGCATGTTTCTAAGTAACAGACTTTTTTTTTCCTTTATAATTTTATTGCTTTTCTTCTGTCCTTCAAGCTGGGTTGTTTATAACCACATACTTACTGGGTTTGTCTTCTTCTCTTGTTTATAGGTTGTTCAAATACTATTTTGGATTGAATTTATTGCTCAAACATCTTGTAAACATTTCCTCTCCTTTTTCTCTAGCTGGCTTTTCAACTTTGTTTATAGAGATGAATGGGTAGACATTAAAATGCTGATGTCATCAAATATTTTCTGATTTAATTTTGTATTTAATGGTTTGTTCTTTTATTTTTTCATAATGAACCCTATTTTTAGAAGTGTTTTAGCTTCATAATAAAATTGAGAGCATAGAGATTTCCCATCTATTTCTTGCTCAACTTCATCCATATACATTTTTTTAATGTGGAAGAGAGTCTTTATTATAAACAAAACTGAAAACATAGCCAGAGCCATGGCATCTGGGAGAGTCTAAGAAATCAGCCCATTATCTTTTAATTCTGCCTAACTCAATTCCACAGGGCATGAGCAGAATAAGATTGGGGGCCAAAATATCAAAACTATGTTCCACTGAAATCCTATGACCAGACAGTTCCTTGGTCTATATAACTCCTGACACATTGATCTTCCAAGTCTTACAAGAAGAGCCACTGTGCTCTCTGCAATTTTCTAAGCCTTTTGCCTTATGCTTCCCACATTTCTCCAAAAGAGAACATTCTCAGGCTCTGTCCAGCAGCAGAATCAGCTTCCGAGGCCAAGTCTTTGTCCTAACTTGCTACTCTCAGGCTGTGATTAAATCCCCTGACCCAAAGCATCTCAGCAGTGACGTTTCTTTCCTTGGTTGGTTAGTTGATTGGTTGGTTAGTTGATTGGTTGGTTAGTTGGCTGTTTTGTTGGTTGGTTAGTTGGTAGTTTGGTTAGTCAGTTGGTTTGTTGGTTGATTAGTTGGTTGGTTGGTTAGTCGATTGGTTGGTTATTTGGTTGGTAAGTTGGTGGCCTGGTTGGTAGGTGGGTTAGTTGTTTAGTTGGTTATTTGGTTGGTTGGTTAGTTGTTTCATTGCTTCATTGGCTGGTTTGGATGGTTCTGTCAGATCCCATTCCATCATTTGGGAGCTTCGGCCAGAAAAATCAAGCATGTCAAGAAGATGGCCTGTGCTCCCTTCCTAGGACCCAGCGGCGTGATCAGAGCAGATCGCAGGGAATCATCAGTTCAAGTCTGCCCAGATAGAAAACTGATCCTACAACCCGGAAAAAACCGCCTCCTTGGGAGATTGGCAGTCAACCTGGAGGCCCTGATTGGCCAGTGAGTCTTGAGTGATGTGAACACCTCCCTTAGGGTTCAAGTGTGCTGACCCATATAGTGGTTCCATACATTTTCTTTTAGTCCTTCTTTTTTAATATTTGAAAAAGCATCTTGCTGTGTGGTCTAAGCTATCCTTGAGTGCGTGTGTGATCCTCCTGCCTGACCTCTGAAACGCTGGGATTACAGGTGCATGCCACTGTGACTGACGTAATAATTTATGCATTTCATTTCTCAAAGTCTGGGAACTTCCAATTACTCTAGGAAACAGGAGGAATTTAATTTGCTGATACATGTTAAAATTTATTCCTCAACGTCATCTGATTTGGAGAGTCATTTGAAAGATCCAGAATAATAAATGAGTTGTTTTAATACAGGTATCGACATAGCATTTGGGGTTTAAACATTGGGCATGAGCCTCAGAAGCCAAGGGGCAAATGGAGACATTAATAGGCATTGGTGTGTGGAGAAAACTCTGCTTTCTAACATGCCAGGGACATTGATTCACAAGAGACCAAGTATGTTCACTCATTGCAGAGGGTAACAGTGGCTTTGAGTCACAAGTGGATATAGAAAACGTTACCAAAGCAACCAGCAAACAGAAGAGCCAATATGGCAAAATTGATGCTGGCAGCATTTTCTTAACAAATTTGGAGAGCAAGAAGAAAATATTCATTGGAAAACAGTTCTTCTTTATGCTATGTGCTGGGTTTAGTAGAGGCTAAAACCTGGACATTTTACAAAGAGTAGTTTGTAAATTGTAGTGGGGAGAAGAGAAATAGATTAATTTAATTGTTTAGTTCGAAAAGTTACAATTGATATCAATTTCTCTTTTTCAAAGAGTAGAAAGTAAAACTCAATCAATGTGCAAAGATTATAGCTTTTTTCTATGCAATACCATATTCATAAGCAAACTAGTTTCTTACAATTTTATGATAGATAGTTTTTAGGTACATCTTCAAAGAAAATAAAAATATGACATAAAAGCTATTTATTGTAGTATCCTTATTAATGTGTGCATGGAAGTGAACTCAGGGAATTAACTTGACATGTAAATGGTTCAACACTGAATTATATCCTCACCCATTTTATTTTGGATACATGGATAACATAAGCTCGCCTTGAACTTGCTATGTACCCCTGTCTGGCCTAGAACTTGTTATCCTGGCTCAGGCTTCCGAGAGCTGCTTTATAGGTGCATCCTTGGCTTGGAGCTGTTTCTCTAAGTCAGAGTCTTAGTGTACATTGTCTCAGTTATGAGAATTAAAAGTGATTCAAAGTACAGTTGTAATTTCTAAGATAACTGTCAGCAAGAGGATTTGAAACTTAGATTGGTCTTGTGAAAAACATTTTTTTAAATATAAAAATAATTAGCTGGGAATATCCCACTTGTTATCTAAATCCCCAAACAGTCGGGTAATTTCTCTCATTCTTCTATAGCCCTGGCATTCGTTCTTTGAATGACATCAGTCTGGAAATACCCCATGGTTTTCTGAGTTATAAATGGGTCGCTAGCCCTAAACTCCCGAGTGTGTTATGATTCACACTTTCACTTCGGGTTTTTTCAATACTATCAGTTTGAAAAAGTGAAACTGAAACTGAGTCCCAGTGCTAACAGCTCACGATGCCCGAGGAAAGAGTGGGTTTGTTGGAATAACTTAGAAACATTCAAGGAGCTCTGACTGACAACAGCCTAGGAATCATTTCTCAAGGAAAAAAAAGATGCAGTTTGACAAAATCAAAGCCATGTCAGATAATTGTGGGAGGGCTGACTGCCCTGCTGCACTCCACAGGGTGGGTTGTGGTATCTTCTAGTGTTGGTTTGTTTTAATGTATTAATCAATTCTTTATGACTTTAAAACGTGTTTTTTTCCCTTAGTGGAAATAGGGTATAAACTTCAACTCTAGAATTTATTTTCTTAATCATTGCACTATGATATGAAGGAGAGGAAGAAAGAGGGGGAGGGAGGGAAAGAGGAAGAGAGGGAGTAAGGAGGAGGGAAGAAGAAACCGAGACAGGGCAAGAGGGGCAAGAGGGAAAGAGGAATTGGGACAGAGTGTGTGGGGGGGAACTGACTTCCTAGGTTGGAGAACATTTATTCATATCGCAAGTTGCCTCAGGCTCAGTGTGATGCCTACTCAGGGCCGTGTCTGTGTGGCTCCCTTCTTGGTACATGGCAACATTCAACAGTTGCAGAATGAATGAACAGTTTCTTAAAAATAAATCCTAGTACTTGACATGCTTTGTGGAAATCTACAGGGAAAACGGCTCTTCTGAGATTTCAGGGTTCTAGTAAGCATGGAGCATGGAGGACCAGGAATCTTATGAATTTGGCCAATGAGATCATAAAGATATGCAAGCATTACAAAGTATATGATTTGTGGCTAATGCTTTAGTAGAATTGAGTTCTTTAATTGGACTCGTTGAGTGGAAATTTTACCAAGGCCTTAGTAGAGATTTACATCATTAACAAAGTTGTTTGGCTATAAATTACTCTTTCCATTAAGAAGAAAATCACCACCTCGGACTGTCTATCACCCAATGTTTTCCACCCAAGAATTACGTCACTATGTCTTTTCCTATAAATGTATTAATTTCTCACCTCCACCTCTCCCCTTCCCAGATTGGAATTTTTCTTTCTTTCCACCCTGCTTTGGATCTTATTTCACATTAGCAGCTCTTCTGGTTGAAGCTGTTCAAGAGACAAAAATCATCCAAGAGGAGGTATCACTTCCGTTTGCATGAGATGGGTTGTGAGGGCCCGGTGACTGGCATTGTACCCCACTCATCTCTAGAGTTGATTTGGTTGATCTAGTTAGCTGGATTGTTGTCCTCTTCATCCCTCACAGCTCCATTTGCAAACCTCCTTAAGCAGTGAGCTCAACTAAAGAGGGTGATCGTCTCTGAATAGAAGAGGACTGTCTTCTGTCAAGGGAATAAGAGTACATACACTCTCTAGCTAGAACCTCTAGACAGGCTCTCATTTGTATGAGCTGAATTTTGAAAACCTAAGCAATTGGTAGATAATAATTGTGCATATGTATGGGTCATAGTGATACTTTAATATGTGTATTCAAACTTATGATCAGTGCAGGGTCACTGCCCTTAAACACGTCCCATTTGTTTGTGTTAAGAACATTCTAAGACACAGCCAGAAAACAGCAAATATATAGGTGAATGCCAGCAGCAAACTACTGAACAGAGAACGGGAACCCCGTTGAAGGAAAGGACTGAAAGAGCTGAAGGAGCTTGAGACCCCATATGAACAACAATGCCAACCAACCAGAGCTTCCAGGGACTAAGCCACTACCCAAAGACTATCCATGGACTGACCCTGGACTCTGACCTCATAGGTAGCAATGAATAGCCTAGTAAGGGCACCGGTGGAAGGGGAAGCCCTTGGTCCTGCCAAGACTGAACCCCCAGTGAACGTGATTGTTGGGGGGAGGGTGGTAATGGGGGGAGGATGGGGAGGGGAACACCCATCGAGAAGGGGAGGGAGAGGGGTTAGGGGGATGTTGGCCTGGAAACCGGGAAAGGGAATAACACTTGAAATGTAAATAAGAAATACCCAAGTTAATAAAGCTGGAGAAAAAAAAAAGAAATGGAGAGAGGGAAGTAGATAAATGTCTGAATTAAAAAAAAAAGAACATTCTAATTCTTCTCTACCAGTTATTGATTATATCTTTAACCACTTTCTCTATAATGCCTTCTAATTTAAACCATTGTATGAGTTCAGCCTACCACTCCAGATGTGAAAAGAAGGTTTAGTAGAAAATAAATTATTCCTAAAATTTGTCAGGTGTGATCCCAAAACACCATTTAACAATATGAAGGTTTGGGACGGTGAGATGGCTTAGGGGAAAAGGTTCTTGCCACTAAGCCTGACAAACTGAGTTTGATCCCCAGGATCCCATGATGGGATCAACCTATTCCTGAAAGCTGCCCTCTGACTTCTACATGTGCATCCTCAGCATACTTCCACTCACACAACCGCACAACTACACAACTACATAACCACACAAACACACAAACACACAACTACACGACTACACAAGCACCCAACTACACAACTACACAAGCACCCATCAATGATAAATAAATAACAAAAGTAATGAAAACCTTTAAAAATGTCACAGTATTATAGTGTTGATTACACCAATAACTTGAGATAAATATGCCACTAAAGATGTGATAGGAAAGCAAATTTTATTGAAGGAAGGTCAGGATGATAAATAAAAATTTCATTTGGTTGTTTCTCTTGAGAGCCATGACATATACACCGGGCATTTTCACACTATAGCATATTACTAGAAAGTTCTACTTTTGGTATTTAATTAGTACTTCCTTTTTTTTTTGTTTGAGGATTAATCCTGGGGCCCTGTACATGCTGGGTGAATACTCTACCAATGAACTACATCTCCTGCCCTGTATTAGTTCTCCAGTGTATTCACTCAACTAATCTTAAGTTTTTGTGAATCAGGATGAATGTGGTTTTTGAATATTTCTTCTTAAAGTGGATACATTCCCATCTCATTAACAGCTGTCAAATGTACCCACAGCAATGGAAAATTACCCTTGGAAACGGATTATAACGGTTCCTGTGCTTTTGTGTCAGAGATGTCTATAGCACATCTGTCCCGATTTCCTTCATTTCTGTGCTGCCTCATTTCCTATGTTTCTACAGGCTCTTCTCTTGAGCATCCAGACTCCAGCCTCAGCTCATGTCTTGGCTGGACCACCCACCACACTGCCAATACCTCTACAACTTGCAAGCCTTGCCAAAGAATTTTAATGGTTGATTTATTGAAGGAAAAGACGAACCACAAGTGGATATAGCCACAGCAGTAACACAGGACCATTAGTTTCACTAACATTTATTCTTTGTCTACCATTGCACCAAGCTGGGGAGGTGAAGATGAAGCCAGCATCGAGTCTCTGAAGAGGCCAATAAAACATGTGAGGACTCCCTGGGAAAGGCCTGCCTAGGGCCTACTGATATCTCCTCTGTTTTTTATTTTTTATTTTTTATTTTTTATTTTTGTTCCTTTTTATTGGTCATTTTACTTATTTACATATCAAATGTTATTCCCCCTTCCTGATTCCCCCTCCCCAAGCCCCTATTCTATTCCCCTCCTTGCCTCTATGAGGTTGCTCCCCAACCCACTCACCCACTCCCACCTCACCACCCTAGCATTCTCCTACATTGGGTCATCGAGCCTTCACAGGACCAAGGGCCTCCACTCCCACCGATGCCAAACAATGCCATCCTCTGCTACATATGCAGCTGGAGGCATGGGTCCCTGCACATATGCTCTTTGGGTGGTAGTTTAGTCCCTGGGATCTTTGGGAGGTTTGGTTGGTTGATATTGTTGCTTTCCTGTGGAGTTGTAATCCCCTTCATCTCCTTCAGTCCTTCCCCTAACTCCTCCATTGGGGTCCTCGTGCTTAGTCCGATGGTTGGCTGTGAATATCCTCATCTGTATTGGTCGACCTATGTGGTTTAATTCCATAGCCTCTCACCATATGCAATATTCAATATTCTCATACACTTAGTTTGAACTGGAGTAAAAATCCAAACTTCAAAACCTCGGTATAAAACATAAAATATCTCACTATTTGGAACTACATTGATTATATGTAGAAGTTATAACATTTTAAGTATATTGTGTATTATTCAAGATTTGTATGAATGCTATTACTAGATGGTATTTAGATTCAGGGAATAAATCTAGAAGCAAATGTCATTCGTTTGCAATCCAAAGTTTGCTAGTCAGCTGTCATTGTGACAAACTATTTAAGATAAATAACTGTATGTTATAGGATTTGGAGCTGGGTGTTTTCAACAGCCCTATCCCCCCAAAGATCAGGAATCTATGAGGAATCTATGAGGATTGTAAGGTGGCAGAGAACTCCAGGAGAGCAGTGTTTTCCAGACACTGAGCAACTGATACACATGTACACTTGCAGAGGCTGTGACGGCAGGCATAAGTCCTGCTCACATCTGAGACAGACACAGTCCCAGCTCTGAGAAGGCAAGGGGAAACAAAGTCCTACTCCTCAACCTAGAAGCCATTTGTAATTGGTACCTATCTGAAAAGGAAGCCAGCTTCCTCCAGTGGAGTGGATATCAATCAAGCTCGAGGTGGGGCCCATTCTCAATGAGTAATTGGCAAACACAACACAGAGTCCAGGTCGTGTGTGTGTGTGTGTGTGTGTGTGTGTGTGTGTGTGTGCGCGCGCGCACGCGCGTGGGCATCTTTGTTTTTTTTTTGTCATATCGTCTTTTTAATTATTCTGTTTTGATTTTTTTTTTGTTTTGAGAGAGAACATGAAGTTGGGTTGTTAGAGGTGGGGAAATCTTGAAGAAGTAAGGATATGGAAACGAATATGATCAAATTATATTGTGTGAGGACAATTCTTTAAATGCAAATTAAAAAATAAAATGAATGACTTTAAAGGAGCAAAGAATTAGTTATTTTGGGCTTACTATTTTAAAATCACCAGCCCATAGTTATTTGGCTTCATTTTTTTTTTGCTAGTCTAGAGTGAGTCATTACATCATAGCAGGGAGAATATAGTGATAAAACTGATAAATTTAGATAGATTGATAGATAAAGAGGGAGAGGGAAAGGGAAGGAAGGAGAGAGAGAAAAGAAGGAAAGGGAAAGAGAGAAAAGGGAGGGAGGAAGAGACAGAGAGACAGAGTCAGGGAAACAGGGTTCTTCCTTGGCCTACTTCCTGGGCATCACTTCCCAATTACCCCTGTAGTTATAAACTAATCAGTGGATTCATCCATTGACCAGGTTAGTACCTAGACTCTTATGATTCAGTTACCTTTTAAGGCTCCAACACTGAGTGCTGCCAGATCAAAGACTGAGTTTTCAATACAGGAGCCTCTGGGAGATATTTTATACCCAGTCTTTTTTACACAGCCATTAAAAAGTCATTCTTATACATTCCCTTTCCAAGAAAGGCTTAATCTGGGCTCCTATTGTACACGGACAGGGGAAGACATTATCTCTCACCAAATTTTAAACCCCAGTTAGGAAATTAGAAAGCCAATTACTTTACACATTCCTCTCATCCCCTGCGAAAAGGCTTCGACTTGTAGGTGTATGAATAGACATTTTAAAGAAAGATTTCTCTCAAGGCATAGAAAAGACACAGGGGGATATTATGAATGTATTAATTTAATTATAGGGTATTTCATTATGGTTCATAAAGATTGAGCTGAGTTGAATCAGTAAAGATCTGGAGTCTGTTATTCTAAGCAGCATTTCTGCACAGCTTCCTAAGAGCTTGCATTTGCTTATCTATGGATAAAGAGCAGCAGTTGACCTACATTTCATTTTATATTTTCGGGGTCTTGTTTAGAATAGTTATCTTCATCTTTTTTTTCTTCATGTGTTATCCTTAGTACCAGATGTCAGTAGGATTCAGAGTCATTTTGAAACTTGAGTAGTGGTAAAGTATTAGTGGTGTGGAGAGCACATCAAGTCTACACCGATAAGTGTGTCTGGCTTGGATCCCCCAAGACAATATGGTGGAGTTGGAAGCGAAGGCTGTATTTGAGGGACTGTGATTATTATCCCTGGAAAGTACCAACTTGCATTTGAAGGCTATAGGTTTTATTTATTTATTTATTTATTTATTTATTTATTTATTTATTTATTTATTTCTGATTTCAGAGGCGCTGATCTTGGAATGAACTACTCTGGGACAAGAGCGTAACTCTTCATGAGAATGTGTGCTTTCGGCTTGAGTTGGGGACTTGCATAGCTTCTCACTAGTGGCTGCGCTCACTCAGCATCTCCACTACAGTAAAGTGCATTAGGATTTGGAAAGTTCCAGTTCTTCTCTGCCTGCTTCCACTCAGTGACTTCATCAGACACAACCATCAACAAGTCCGTGGCGGGAGCTAGTGCGCAAGCATTTAAAAGACCTGCTGCCGGGCAGGCAGTGCACATTGGCTAAATGGAGTGAAATGATGTCATCTGATCAGATGTGAAACAGTATGTCAAGAACTTGCTACATAGGATATAAAATATCCAAAATAGAAAATATCATTCAATATATTTTGTACATAGCAAGGGCATGTTCAAAGGGATGATCTTGACTGGCCTTCCAAACCCTCTATACATATAATGTGATTAAGAATATTTACAGTATTTAAATCTTCATTTCATTCATACACTGATGTTTTTGAACATTACTTTTTCCCTTTAAGAGGTTAAGATTCTAGTCATACTGCTTAACTTGCTGGTCACCAGTGACAAAAAAAAAAAGATATCCATAGGAGGGGATATGGAAGCAAAGTTTAGAGCAGTAACTCAAGGAATGGCCATTCAGAGCCTGACCCATATGTATACAGCCACCAAAACTAGAGAAGATTGATGAAGCTAAAAAAATGCATGCTGAAAGGGACCGGATATAGGTCTCTCCTGAGAGACACATCCACAGCATGTCCAATACAGAGGTCAATGCTAGCAGGAAACCACGGAACTGAGAACAGGACCCCCTTAGGGGGGAATTAGAGGACGTATTGAAAGAGTTGAAGGAGCTTGCAACCCCATAAAAACAACAATGCCAACCAACCAGAGCTTCCAGGGACTAAACCACTACCGAAAGACTATACATGGACTGACCCAGGGCTCTAACTGCATATGGAGCAGAGAATAGCCTTGTTGTGGCAACAGTGAAAGGGGAAGCCCTTGGACCTGCCAAGGTGGGACCCCCAGTGCAGGGGAATATGGGGGGGCAGTAAGAGGGATGTACAGGGGGAATACCCATATGGGGGAGGGGAATGGGATAGGATGGGGGCTTATGGACAGGAAACCGGGAAGGGGAATAACATTTGAAATGTAAATAAAGAAATATATCTAATAAAAAAATTTAAAAAAAGATGTGGCACCCCAGAGAAGGTAGCCGTGCTGCACGAACGGTCGCTCACTATTGGTGAAGGGTGGTGGAAGGAAGCTGTACTTCAGGCACTGACAAGGACACTATGAATTCTGGAAACAAAATGCTTTATTTGTGAAGTTAGGACCCAGATTTGGAATTGGAAAACAACCAAAAATGAGGGTGGAGAGTTATGTAGGGACCTTATATAGCATCACTGTGGAGCATCCTTCAAGGGTGAGGCTTTGTTTTGTTTTTTACAAGTCAATAGGAAGACTTTCAGTATATCACGGATATGCTCAAATTTGAATTTTAGAAGTGAAATTACCGGAGGCTAGATTTTTCTGATTAAAAAAATACTCGGTGCAAGAAGCAATTCATCCCCCAAATAACACACTGACTATGAGGACAAAGAGGACAGGGATGCTTGAGAAATATTTAGAAGCAGAATTTGCTGAGTCCATTGATTGACTGGAAAGCAAAGAAAAGATGAATGAGGAGGAAAGTCAATGGCCACCTTTCTTTTTGAACATGCTGTTTTGTTTCTACTCAGAACACGCTGGCCTACCTGTGCAGAATACTCAGTGGGTTTTAGAGCTCAGCAGAGAACCCCAAGAATGTTTATCATCAAAGAGTTTCCGGTCATTAGAGAGAATGGCTTCCTTTAGGGCCAGCACAAAGTGGATGGGCAGAGCAAGTCCCAGCATTGGGACTACAGTGTGATTTCTTTATGTACCCTACCCAAGGTAAATGAATGTCTCTTTGCTGGAGACTGTCATTAAGAAAAGCCAGTTTAACAGACTCAATCAATGCTACAAAGAGGGAAAGGAACTCTTATATACAGTTTATGGTGAGGCAGATATGGTGTAGCCACTTGGAAATCCATATGGATGTTCCTTAAAACTCTGAAAAACAGAAATATCTTCCACTTTATCTTCTGAGTATGTATCTGAGGAATCAAGGCTAGCACACACTAGAGATACCTGCATCCATGCTATGGTTGCTATGGCACCATTTTCAATAGTCAAACTATGGCATCTACCAAGATCAACGGATGAATGGATAAATAAAGGGTGGCATATATACACAATGGGGCAATACAGGATATAGAGAGTGGATGTGGCCAAAGATTCCATGCATGTGAAATCTCGCAGAGAAACACACGATTTTGTGTAGTTAAGATGTAGTAAATGACTCTATCTCCTCCCACCTTAATCACTCCCCCTCAACAATCCGTTCAGCAAATATTGTATGAAAGAGTTATAATCTCAGAATTATGTCTGACTTATGTGAATTTGATTACTTTTAAGTCCTGAAAGTCAGAATTATATATTTTTTGGCCTTGTGCTTTCTGTTCCCAGATGATTTTTATGAAATAGGAATTTTCCTTAACTGAGCCTAAAATTGGGTAGTCTTGGTAATTTACTGAATTTCTTTTGGTTCTGTTTTTTTATAGTTGAAATGGGAATGAGAAACCAACCTACAAGAGCTATATAATGTAAATAAAAAAAATCCAATAAAAAAGAGCTATATAACACCGAGGGGTGGCAATGTGCTCAAAGCACGGAGAAGAATTCTTTGTATGAAATCACTGTTCAGTAAGTGCTAACCACCATAGTTTCTGTTGCATTCTCTAAAGCTCACATTTCCAGTATTGAACCATCCTAAGCCATGGCTTTTCAGACAATGTTCCCACACCTTACCCCTGCATTTTGGCGGTCCCTTTTGACCTTTTCTAACATTAATCATACACAAAGGTCACTCGAACAATCCGACTTTCCTTATTTGGTTGCTTTGCTTGTTTTAATGAACTTTGAAAGCATTTCTTACCATCTCTAATGATCTTCTAATGATTCTTACAGTCCTGGTCTCCTTTTCTTATGTGTTCTGTTTCTAAACGTTGAAACTGAATCAGCCTTGTGAAACCGAGGCCTCTAAGGTGGATCCTCATTAACTTAATGACATGTTTCCAGTAAAAAAAAAAAACCAAAAAACAAAAAACCAACATGGCCTCCTGGAAATCTCCTTTTCCGGGCTGTTCAGCTCATATTCAGGTTCCCGGGCTATTCGGATCTTGTTGAAACTTCTTCTCTGGAAAATTTGGTGTCTTTTTCTGGAGCTCCACAGCATCTTCAGTCTCAGTACTGGTACCTGTTTCTCTTCCCTCATCCTGGGCACTGGGACTCCATAAGAGTTAGTCTTTAGTTCGCTCTTCTCTTCTCTACAGTGTATCAATTTCTTAGCAGAGCTTTTCTACGTAATGTTTTCATGGTGACCTTATACACGCAGGTATCAATTATTATCTACCCTGCGGATTTTTAACATGTATTCCATGTATTTGTTTTCCACCGTGGGTACTGTTACCCCATCAGCTGCAATGGTATGGTGGCTCATGTTGCTGTAAAATTATAAAAAATAAAATGCTGTCTTTTATCCTGCACCAGATCTGGCACCATTGTGCCCCAAGATGTCTGGTAGATGTCTTCATCTCAGTCAGCAAAGCGTCTCACCCACTCTGCTCCATCCCGTATCTCACTGCTGATGGCTTCTCTCTAAGCCTGGCAACAATCTCTCTACCCATCTAGTTCCCAAGGCAGCTTGCCACCACGCCAGAAATATACATCTCAATTCCGTGGTGGCCCAGTGTCTCCACTGCCACAAACTCCCTTAAACTTAAATTGCCACATGAAAGAACACACAGCACAATAACCTATGATCCAATTGATAATATATAATTTGTTTATCTAGACATACAACCCCGTACACATCCATCTCTTAAGAATATTCATAACAACCTGTAAATGTGCAGAGAGAAATCTTAACATCAGCCTCCGTGTTCTCTCCGCTGCTTCTTCTGCCTCACTCCAGTCTCCTCCTCTCTCTAAAAATTTTTTCCCGCCCACCCTTCCTTCTTGTCCAATGACAGGCCTCATTCTATCTTGTACCTGCCTTACATCATCCTACAGGCTCAATCCTCATCTCTCTTTTGAGTTTTATTCTTTTCTAGTCAACATAATTTTCTCCCCTTTCCAATTTTTTGTCAAAGCATTCAAATCAGTGACTGCCTTAAACTCTATGAAAATACCGTCCTTCTGTACTTTTAAAGAAAGCACCTAGATTTATGTTTTTATATGAAACCCAAATGTGTCATAATTGAAGACAGTGTCCACTTCCTGAAACTTTCAGGGTTGTCAATGAAAAATGGGGGGTAAACATCAGAAATTGTGTCATACACTAGAGTGGTGTAATACTTACTGGGGAATTTATGTTGTCAGGCTAAGTTTATTTAATAATATTAATAAGACAATCAGGATTTGAGATTTAAATGCATTAAATATTAAGAGTCATATAAAACGTGGTAAGTTGATGTTTTTTCCTCTCTTGTGTTAATTATTTAGCACTTGAACTTAATCTTACTTAATATATTTCTTCATAACTTTGGTTAAGAACTGAACAGGAAATATTCTTGTGGAACTATTAAATGGTATGCTTAGCAAGTATTTCATGGTTCAAAATTTAAGGAATGTTATTCAGAATATAATCATTCTCATTAAGATCCATGACAGTCATATTTGTGCAAGTAATTAGAAAATAATCCTGGGATGTTGAATTATGCACTGAAGAAATATTTGGTTTTGTGTGGCATTGAGCAAAGTTTCCTTAAACTTTCATATTGTTTGCTAGAAAAATTTTAAAGTTTTAAACTAATTCCTAGATCAGTATTAGTTTCAGTGAAAAATGAACAATTGTCCTGATATAGATCTACACAAAAGGAAACAGTTTTTCTTCCCTTTATACATTTTTTTAGGGCCAATACTCTCAGAAATACTGAGATTTATTGTCTAGTAATTTTAAAAAGATATATATTTGAAGTGCATGTCTTTAGACTGAATTTAAAATGTTATTCCCATCCTAGTTCACTTCTTAACTATTTGAATAGAAGGATCTCATTTTTCTTATTCCCACCAGTGTACAGCTTGGTCTTAGGCAGAACACTGTGTCTTTTGCCAGTTGTTGGGGGCTGATGAAGATTCTGTTCTGGATGCCTGAGGTCACTGGGGAGCCTGGGCAGGCTTCATTATCCTATTTGGGGGCTGAACATCAGGGTCCTCAAGGTCCAATTTGAATTCTTGTAAGTACCTATGTTCCCGCAGTGCTCCAAAAATAGCTTTTAGCTTTGCAGCTCAATTTTGTGATTATAATTCAAAGCAGGATTTTAATCTGAAATATATAAAATAATTAATAATCAATTAATTAAAATAATTGATAAGTGAAAAGAAAGACAGAAAAATGCGGTCTTTCAGGACTTTTTCCAGTTGACAGCCAGATGTGACTGCGTTGGTAGCATCCACATTTTGTCTTAGTCTACCTAAAAAATTGTCCCTAAGCGAACATATTTCTATCATAGGCACCAGCTTTAGTGATGTATTCACAGTGATTTCCTTCACTTATTTATTTATCCTTTTAAATGAAGAGCATTAAATACTCACACAACACAGGTATCAATGGTTGGATTAACATTTGGAAGATGTCCGATGATATCACCATCCGTCTTTCTCAAGTCAACATCATTCACCATTTTACTCTGAGGTGGGAGACATCTTTAACAAGATGAAAAGAGAGGGTTTTATGTTTCTTGGAATCGTTGAGCTATGGATATTGTAGGATATGGAGATATTATCTCTGGCATCTTAAAAACAATTTATTCTATTATTATTTTAACCCACTATGTAGTCTCCATTGCCACATCTTTGTGCAGGAAACATCAAGCAAAAAGGAATTCGGGATACCAGGGCAGAAACAGGAAGTCTAGCCCTGATTTTATTTTTATTATTTTTTAAATTGGATTTTTTAATTTACATTTCAAATGTTATCCCCCCTTTCCCGGTTTCCTGTCTATAACCCCCTATCCCATCCCTCCTCCACCTTCTTCTATAAGGGTGTTCCCCTACTCACCCATCTACCCCTTCCCTCCTTCTCGCCCTGACATTCCCTTACACTGTGGGGTGGAGACTTGGCAAGATCAAGGGCTTCTCCTCCCATTGGTGCCCAACAAGGCCAACCTCTGCTACATTTGCAGCTGGAGCCATGAGTCTGTCCTGTGTACTCTTTGGATGGTGTTTTAGTACCTGGGTGTTGTGGTTTGCCTTGAAGTTATCTGTATTTTGATGCTAATTCCACTGCCCCAAGGACAGCTGCCTAGTCACCTGGTGAACTCAGGTGACTTCACCAGAACAACTTCCCCCATTGAATTTGTAAAGTACAGGTGAGGGGCAGGTACACGATAGAAGGAGGCCTGTCATTGGAGAAGGAAGGATGGGCGGGAGAGAAGTTTGAAGGAAGAGAAGGAGATGAGAAGAGAAGGGACAGAGAGGAGGGAGGGTGAGAAGCCATGGCAGGTGATGTTAAGATTCTACTTTGTGAATTTACAGGTTGTTATCAATGTTTTTAAGGGATGGATGGTACCGGGCTTTGTATGTTTAAGTGGGCAATTTTATCTTATCAATTGGGTCAAAGATTATTGTGTTGTGTGTTCTTTTATGTGAGGGTTTGAGTATAGGAAAGCGTGCGGCTGGGATGTGTTTCCGCCAAGATATCTAGCAGATATTGGGACACCACGGTGTAGACAGGGGTAAAAGACAACTATACTTTTTTATTTTTATATTATTACAACAACACCTGGGAGCTCTGGTTAGTTGATGTTGTTGTTCTTATGGGGTTGCTAACCCTGATTTTCAATAGTTGAGTTTTTTCCTGGAGGAGGGAAGTCAGTCGCTGCTGAATTCCCAGGGTGTGACTGTGAGGGCTGCTGAGTGGGTTAGGGCATACTGATGTGTGGTGTATATTTAGATGGTAGCCAAAGCTCAAAAACAACCAAGTGTAGCTCCCCTCCCCACTTTTAAAAAACAGTTTTCCTATTTTAATGCATCCCAAGGGCTTGTATCTTTGGACCTGTAGACCAATCCTTATAGAAACGGTTTTATAGGCAGGTCTATTATTCTTTTCAACTGGTGTTTCCCCCAGTGCTTTCCTTTTGTTTCCTTGTGTTTTCCTTTTATATTTTCTCTCTTAAAAGCTATAGTCCGCATGTTTTAAGCAAAGCCCTCTTCCTCTTTCTCTCTCTTCCCATATCTTCCTCAGATGCCAAGCTTCTTCTTGCTTCCTTACAAAACTTTTATATTTAAGTGATTTATAAAAAGGCCCTCAAATTAACGACACAATGGTGTCTCCTTTTATAGTTAGGTTATGAAAATGTAGAGGACAATGACTTGGTTAGCTCTAGGTTGGTTCTTTGAAACTTGGGATAGGGATGGCAGGAAGGAAAAGGATATGTGTGGTTGTATATGTGTGTGTGGACGCAAGACAGAGGTGTCCATCAGGTGCTGTCTACCTTGCGTATATTGGGACAGGATTTCTTTAGTGGTGTGCTACTCACTAACTGGGCCTTAGGGGTCTGTTGTCACTGTCTCCCCAGTGTAGCACATACTAGCATGCCCAGCTTTGTCGTGTGACTTCTAAGAATTGAACCCAGGCCACTGAACTTGCAAGGCAAGCATTTGATTGGCTGAGATACCTCCCAGTATTGGCATGGCATTTCTTAGGAAACAGAAAATTCAAGTATCTCTTACGTAAGTGATAACCTCGTTGAGTGAGTCCCCAAGGCACAGCAATCTCTATAGCTTTCTCAGACCCGGGATGTGTTACAGTCAGAGAGGAATTTCCTCATTTCCTCCCTTCAGTGACTTTGTAGATAGAAGAGGGAGGGGAATAGAGATGTAAGAAAACAATCAGTTCAATGTAGCAGTGACCGCCACTGTGTCATCTACATTGCAAAAAAAAAAAAAAAATTACTCTCAGGAGCAAATTTGAAGTGATTCCATGGAAGAAAGGATCTGTGTTAAACAACTAGAAATTCTTACAGCTTTCCCACATATTCAACAAAACTGAGGAAAAAGATTACAGATGTGTTTAATCCACAATTCCCCTGTTTATATATATGCAGGATGGAGGTGAAACTGAGCAGCGGATGGCAGAAGACCCACACATATTTAGGTTTACTTAATCACTTTCTAAAAGTGTCTACTATGGATAGTCATCTAGAAATTTTCTTAAAATTTCCATTGATTTGCTTACGTTGTAACAGATGTCACATTCTTTCTCTAAAAAGTGAAAAAGGGAAGTGACCCAGGACAAACGTGTCATGGTTCATTGATGAAAGTATCTTAAGAACAACCTGTATGTGGTAGAATGCTGTGTGTGTGTGTGTGTGTGTGTGTGTGTGTGTGTGTGAGAGAGAGAGAGAGAGAGAGAGAGAGAGACAGAGAGAGACAGAGAGAGACAGAGAGAGACAGAGAGAGACAGAGAGAGACAGAGAGAGACACAGACCGAGATGGATATGGGGGAGAAGGAGAAGGAGAGGGAAGGAGACAAGCATGAAGAAGTTTTATCTATACTTCAAATGTAAAATGTAGCTAAAACTATGTATTTTTAAAAAAGGTCGCAAGGGAATACTTGTGAAAAAGGAATCCAGGGGACAGGATTTTGTCCATACCAATTTAAACATTTTACAGTTACATTTTAAAAGTGATTTATTTTATTTTTAAGCCTGTGTGTGTGTGTGTGTGTGTGTGTGTGTGTGTGTGTGTGCGCTACATGAGTGTAATGCCCAAAAGAGACCAGAAGAGGGCGTTGGGTCCTCTGGTGCGGTAATTACAGTCCGTTGTAAGCCACCTGACATGAGAGCTAGGAGCTGACCTCAGGTCCTTTTCAAGATCAGTAAGCACTCACACACTGATATCTCTCCCATATCCCATCATTAAACTTTCATCTCTCCTCTGTTCAAAGGTTATAGAATCTGTTCACTGA
Source organism: Rattus norvegicus (assembly GCF_021556685.1). Lineage (NCBI taxonomy): Eukaryota > Metazoa > Chordata > Mammalia > Rodentia > Muridae > Rattus > Rattus norvegicus. The sequence goes on along the minus strand of NC_141544.1, from coordinate 37,358,037 downwards.
GGCCCAGTCAGCTCTAATGTAAGTTGGATTTAGATGTTTTTATTTTCTTTAGTTAATGATGAAGATGATCACACTGTTGTTTAAAAGGGTTCAGAAAATTAATGTAATACCTATAAAAATGTTAGACACTTGAATTAGATCAGAATACTTTTCTAAAAATATTTAAAGTAGTTTAACAATTCTATTCAAATTCTATTTAATTCTACTCAAATATTCTGTCATAAACTTATGAAAAGCAGGGGGGCAAAGATCAAGTGCCACTCTAGTGTGTCGACCATTTCCTTGATATTGGAATTTATATCAACACACTTTTTTTTTATAGGAAAACACATTTCCCACAACATATCTCTTTGCATTTAAAGATTCAATTTAATTTTGAGGCTGTCTTGTAAGGACATGAAAGTTAGACATATTAGTGAGGTACCATGTGAAACCTTGGTACATGTAATCACTGTATAATAGGATCATACACATCTGTCTCTAAAGAGTTCTCTGTGGTGCAAGCATCAGGACTCTTCCCTTCTAGCATTTTCAGATAAATAGCCTCCATTCTACTGGCTATCAGCACATAAATCCTTTACAGTCACCAGAGGGAGGCTCCACACTCATGGCAGAGTCTTCTGCCGTTCTCTACTTCCTATTCTCCCAGCCTCTGGGAGTCAACATTTTTAGATTTCCTATAGGATTGAACACATATAGACCTTGTCTTTCTGTGCCTTATTTCACTAAATATAATTACCTCTGCTTCCACTATGCTGATTGAAACATCAGGGTTTTATTGTTTTTATGACTAAATACCATTGTGTTTTGTACAGGTGAGGACTTTCAGTAGGATGAGTGTTTCTATCCACTTGTTGGCTACTGGGAGTATTGCTATAATAAACATGAGCATGCAGGGATCGCTCACACACTGATTACATTTTCTTCCAATACATGCCCAGGACCTGAAATGTGGGATTGTTTGCCTTGTGATTTGAAGATGAAATGTCCCTGCAGGCTCAGGTGTTTCAACATTTGGTCTCCAGCTGGTTGGAAATGGTTATGGACTTTTTAGAAGGTAGAGTCTGGCCAGAGGAAGTATATTTCTAGGTGAGCTTTCCGGTTTGGTGACCTGGTCCCAGTTTTTATCCAGTTTCTGGACTGAGGATGCAGTGTGGTGGCTCAGCTTCATACTCTTACTGTGATGCCTTCCGGCCATGATAGAATGTATATACCACTCTGCAACTGTGAGCTAAGATGAACCTTTCTCCTTCCTGTCGCCCTTTTCAGAGTGTTTTACCGCAGCAATGGAAAAGTAATAGCCACTAGGGCAAATTTATTTTGAATTGACAAATGTCTGTATTGTTTTTCATTCTGACTGTCCTAACTTATATTACTAGCAATATTGTCCTTGAGGTCCCTTTTCTTCATATCCTTGCCACCACCTGCCATCTTTTGTCCTTTTCTTTCCTTTTTCTCTAGCGTTGGGGGTCCTGTGAGGGCAGGGCTCTACTAGTGAGCACCTTTAAATAGGCTGCTCTCTTTCAGTGCATTCTGATCTTTCCTATTGTGTTTTCAAGAAAGTTTCCTGGTCCTTTTGAAATCTATGTGCACCTTTATCTCAGTGCCTTAAACAAGAGGCAAAGGATCTGGAAAATCTAGTGAAGACCAAAGATAACAGAAGTATGCCACCTATTCCTTGGAATTATTCAAGTTAGATCATTATTCACATATAAACAAAGTATGTAAAATGAATTAAGAATAAAAAAAACATTCCAACTTGTGTACATGGCTATGGTTGAGCTGGGAATAGAAACTTACTGTGCAATTAGACAATACTTAGCCAAGGCCAGGTTCAGTTAATAGCCAGGGCCATATATCAAGAGCCCTGATTAGACAGACATGCCTATTACTCAGTCCCCAGAACACGTGTAGACATTAGGAACATGTGGTTAACGTGAGCCTTGGAGAGCATCTCTTAAATGCCTATCTAATTTTAGATAAAGTGAATTTCGTGATGGATAGAATCTGCATACTCTGAAATATCAAAACTGTTCCAAGGAGCCATTAAGAATGTACACCTTTTTGGTTCTGGAAATAGATACACAATGAATCACTTCTGCTGCGATGTGAATTTCTTACTGCTTCAGAAGAGAGTAATAAACATTTCAGAGGCATCGAATTAGACAGCCTGCCAGCCTTGCTTGGCATTAACTGAAAAATTTCTTTCCCATCTGTTAAGTGCTCCTAATATACTTTGGATATTGTAGGGTTGCCGTTCACACATTCTTTAAATAATTCGTCAAATATTGAGAGCCTTCTGAGTTTGTACTGAAGACGAGAAGTGAAATGGTGTCATTGGATGAATCCTGAAGTATTACCATGCATAAAAACTGTTATAAAGACGACAGGTGTGGTGGAGCACAGCTGTCATCCCGGCTCTTGGGAGTCTTTGGCAGTAGTAGGATGAACTTGAGGCAGCCTGGTCTACCAAGTGACCCAGGCTCATGTAGTTTTATTGAGAAAAGAAAGTGCTCTTCAAGTGCAAAAGTTGAAAGGAACATTTCAGTTAGAAAGGAAGCAGCACCAGGAAGGACCTATTTTTATCACACAGAGACTGTAGTTAATAAAAACCATGGCAGTGTTGGGCTAAGGATGTGGCTCACAAGTAGAGCACATGACTAATGGTGCTGATGGCCCTGGGTTTGATCTCCAGTACTACTGATAAGAATATGCTGTTGTGATTTTGAAGATCTCCAAAAGTAGATTCCAAAAGTAGATTCCAATTGTTCTCACAACAAAACATGTGATATGACTTATGATTTCATTTCGGCTACTCCACAAGGAGTGTGTATGTCATCATCATGTCGCAATGAGTGCATTTGCTAATGAAAAAACCTCGAGGAAAAAGTGAGAATAGCAGGCAACGTGATAGTGTCATTGTTCTGTGCTATTGTAACATGGCGTTGGGTAATATGTAAGGGTAGGAAGGTTTGAGTTCAAAAATCTGGGAGCTGGACAGTCCAAATAGCATAGTGTTATTGTGTGGATGGTTTTACATCAGGAGCACAGTGAACTCACATGGTAAGACAAGACAGACAGAAGAGAAAATGAGCCAAAAGACTTGGAACTTACTCTAAAACCTTATTCTCATGGGCTAAAACCCATTTCTAGAAGACTTTATTTACTTTCTAGAGGCAACGTTGATTGATTCATTCATTCATAAGGACGGAACTTCCATAACTTAATTACACTGACTAGTTAGTTCCACTTCTCAATACCATTGTAGGGAAGACCACACTTTCATTATGTGAGGCAATGGGACACAAACCACATCTGAACCACAGAGTGGTCTGACCCCCCATTCTTCTTCCTTTCATGCTTGTGTGTGTGTGTGTGTGTGTGTGTGTGTGTGTGTGTGTGTGTGTGTGTGTATGGGGGGGTCGGATATAGGTGCAGGTTATTGGTCAACCTCAGGAATCTTCCTCAATCACTCATCGATGGCCAGTGTTAATTGACAACTTGACAGAATCTAGAATCACCGGGAGGATAGATCTTTGACTATGTCTCTTTGGGAGATTTCCTTGGATGGGTGACTTGCCTCTGTGGGTAGTACCATTCCCTAGCTGGAATACTGGACGGTATGTATGGAGAAAGGGGAATAGAGGAGCAGCATGCAATCATGACAGTTTCTGATTCTGGTTGCATTGTGACTATGAGCTTCAAGCTCTTATCTCCTTGACTCCCACCCCAGGATGGACTGTACCCTTGTGCTGTGAGTCAGTATACACTGCCCTCCCCTCCTTTTTTTTTGTTTTTTTTTTTTTTTAATCTCCTGTGTAAATTGCTTTTGTCATGGACTTTACAACAACACCAGGAAAAGGAAACTAAACGAGCTTCCGTTTCACTTTCAGAGCCAGGGTATTTTTCTGAACCTGATACTTGCTGATTGGCTAGACCAGCTGGCCACTAATCTCTGGCGTTCCTCCTGTCTCTGCCCTGCTCTTGCCGATATAGATGCAGCACTGCTCTTATTGTACGCTTGTGTGTCTATGTGTATATTTGCGGGACTCAGGTCCTCAAGCTTCCCTGGCAAACATCATCATCTACAGCATCTTCCAGGCACTTTTTAAAAAATGCTCTTCTACAAACCCATATGACCCGGAAGAAGACTTCACGAGCTAAAGTCACACTCCACAGGCTGAGCTAAGAGACTTCTAGGGTCTTATGCCCATGTGTGAGGTTCTTTTTTATTGAGTTCACAAAAGTATTAAAAATTCTCTCCTGAGCACCAAGCCACCATGCTTGGCTCTCACCAGGAGCCGAAGTTTGTGGTCCATGCTACCATGGAGGGCCATAGAGTTGTCTGTGGTCTGTGCTGCACCCGGAAACTGCGTTTGTGTCCATGGATCATACTGTCTCAGTGGCCTGCGCTGCCATCTGAGGCCATGTTGCTATCTGTGGTCCAGATTACCTCTGAGGGCCTTGTCTGGTTTTGTGGTGGTCACATTGCAGTTGGGAGCTATTTTCACGATCTGAGCTGTCCCTACAAACCATCTATTTGGGGGCCTGTGATCCATGCTTCCAATGACAGTGAAGAGCAAGGAGGGTACTTTTGCTGTGATAACTGTGATTGCAGATGCAGGGTTGAGAGAGGAACACGGAAGGCTTTTGTGATACACCCCCTCCCTGACCCCCATAAAGGCAGTAACAGCCTAGACAGGAAGGTACTTGAGAAGTGTGTGTGTGTGTGTGTGTGTGTGTGTGTGTATTCTTTAATCGTTTTTTTTTTACAGTCCAGTCGTTATCCCCTTTCCAGGCCACCCTCTGACTGTTCCTCATCCTAGTTCTCCTCCCACCCCTTCTCCAAAAGGATGCTCCCTCCCTCCCCCATCCAGACCTCCGCACTCCCGTGGGCCTCAAGTCTCTCCAGGGTTAGGTGCCTCTTCTCTCACTGAGGCCAGACCAGGCAGTCTTCTGCTGTAAATGTGTAGGTGGCCTCATATCAGCTGGTGTATGCTGCCTGGTTGGTGGCTCAGTGTCTGAGAGATCTCGGAAATCCAGGTTAGTTGAGACTGCTGGTCTTCCCATGGGGTCACCTTCCTCCATAGTTTCTTCCACTTTTTTCCTAATTCAACCACAGGGGTCCCCAGCCTTTGTCCATTGGTTGGGTGTAAGTATCTGCATCTGACTCTTTCAGCTGCTTGTTGGGTCTCTTGGAGGGCAGCCATGCTAGGCTCCCGTTTGTAAGCACACCATAGCATGAGTAAGTGTCAGGCCATGGAGTCTCCCTTGAGCCGAATCCTGATTTGGGCCTGTCGCTGGGCCTCATTTCTCTGTCTTTTTTACAATTTTGTCCCCACAGTTCTTTCAGAGAGTAGCAATTATGGGTCAGAGTTTTTGACTGTGGGATGGCAACCCCATCCCTCCACTTGATGCCCTGGTTTTCTAGTGGACGTGGATTCTACAAGTTCCCTCTCCCCATGGTAGGGCATTTCATCTAAGGTCCCTTCCTGTGAGTCCTGAACGTTTCTCACCTCCCAGGTCTCTGGTACATTCTAGAGTGTCCTCCACCTCCTACCTCCCCAAGGTTGCCTGTTTTTATTCTTTCTGCTGGCCCTCAGGGATTCACTCCTATTCCCCCATTCCAATACCTGAAGATGTTTCCCTCTTCCCCTCTGCCCCTCCTCCTGGGATTGCTTTCTTCTCCCTCCTAAGGGGGATTGAGGCATCCTCACTTGGGCCCTTTGGCTTGTTAACCTTCTTGAGTTCTGTGGATTGTATCCTGGGTATTCTGTACTTTTTGGCTTGTATCCCCTCAGTGTGTATATACCATGCATGTCCTTTTGGGTCTGAGTTACCTCACTCAGGATGATATTTTCTAGTTCCATCCATTTGCCTGCAAAACTCATGATGTCCTCATTCTGGAGAACTGTTATGGGGATGCTAAAATGTGACTCTCCACAATTGGAGGTCTTTGACAGGGATGTGATAGGGGAAGGACTCAGCCCTATTTAAGGGGCAGGCCACTAAGAGTTTGGACACGCTCCAGTGAGTACATACATAACACAATGTTGGACTTTTAAAATGATTCTTATGTTTATTTTTGTCATTTTTTTGTGGGGCTGGGGGGCAGAAATGGAAGGATTGGGAAGTGGGTATGATGGGCCGCATGGGGATTCTCAGAATTAATAAAATGTTATGTTAAAAATTCTCTTGAGCCAGAGATGGAGCCCAGGTGACTGGAGTGAAGATTGTGGCAGACTTGGGCATGGGAGGACCTGGGCAAGCACTGGCCGTAGGGGAGGTGGCCATAAGTTGCCCTCATTCTGCCTAGTGGTGAGTAGAGTGGTCCAAGTCATAAACCAAGTGCTAGCAAATATTTAATATCACAACCAAAAAGTTAAACAACTTCCAGAACCAGAAAAGAATCTGCTTGAACACAGATCAGCATAGATTGGTCTGAATGATGCTTTTGGGGACCTAAGCAAACAGTAGATTTCGGCTCATCTTGAACATGACACACGCTCTAGTGGCTCCTAGCTTATCAATGGCCGCGATCCCATTTGTTTTTATTTTTTTTCTCCATCTTTATTAATTTGGATATTTCTTATTTACATTTCAATTGTTATTACCTTTCCCGGTTTCCAAGCAAACTTCCCCCTAGCCCTTCCCCCTCCCCTTTTGTATGGGTGTTCCCCTCCCCATCCTCCCCCCATTACCACCCTCCCCCCAACAATCACGCTCACTGAGGGTTCAGTCTTGGCAGGACCAAGGTCTTCCCCTTCCACTGGTGCCCTTACTAGGCTATTCATTGCTACCTATGAGGTTGGAGCCCAGGGTCAGTCCGTGTATAGTCTTTGGGTAGTGGCTTAGTCCCTGGAAGCTCTGGTTGGTTGGCATTGTTGTTCATATGGGGTCTCAAGCCCCTTTAAGCTCTTCCAGTCCTTTCTCTGATTCCTTCAATGGGGGTCCCGTTTTCAGTTCAGTGGTTTGCTGCTGGCATTCGCCTATGTACTTGTCCTACAATAGCTCTGTAAGTTTACCATTGGAGTATTGGAGTATAGGTGATTTGAACTGTGAAACCTGTACCATGACACTAGTTGGTTTTGTTCTGGGTGGTCTAGACCCTATACTTTTGGCTTTACCCCTGAATGTGGGCCTTGCTGCCAAGTGTGAATCAAGCCTTCTACTTCAGTTGGGAAACATCTTCAATTACTGGATTATAGTTTCTAAGCTTGTCTTTAGAAAAGTGTTATTTCCTATGTCAGACCATGTTTGCAGCATACTAACATGGGCAATATAAAATCCCCATAAAGGCTCTTCAATTACCTGGATCTGGTTGAAAAATTAAAGCAAATATTACAACAAAAGTAAAATGGTGTAACAATTCTCTTTTCTGTCTGTTTTGTATACTTCTTAAAGGCAGTAAGTGATTCTATCCACCTGTGAATCAGTTGATTGGCTATGGGCTGACTTCTTAGGGAAGGCAAAATGAAGAGGGAAGAGGCAGGCTTCTGAGGATCAAGAAGACTGGATTCTCTTCTTAGAACAGCATTAACATGTTTGTGGGCAATGACCAGGACAACACATGAGTGCTGGCTTAGACATTAGGGTGTGCGGGTGCCGTTGGCTTCCCGCCCTTCTTCCTCTCTGCCTACCTCAAATGTCAGCCACCATGTGGACTTTCCCTGAGAGAGCCACTGGCATTTTGCTGATGGTCTACACTTTTCCTGGGAACTGTCTGAGTTAAGTGCAGACTACACGTGGGAGAGATTTCTGAACCTAGGGCAACATTAACCAAGGATACTGGGAAGCCCTTTTAGAAAAGTCACACATTTGTGTCTTTTGAGGAGGTGGGGACTGATTTTCGTTTATTTCTGAGAGACTCTGGCAGAACCAAATCCGCATTTATAATAAGAAGACAAGCATATGCTTTTCCTCTTTTCCACTCTCTCACTTCCTCCTTCTTGCTTCTTGAGGTCTTTGTCCAAGCAACTACCTGAACTCATGTCCTATTTCACGCTCTGTTGTCAGGACAACAGGGCCATGCAAGCCAGGATAACAGCCTCAGTGGCACAGGCCTCCAGTAGCCATTTAATATGGTCAGTACTCTTCTACTCCAGGGAGTCCTCTCACCAGTATGATTTCCTCAGAAATTTCATGCACTCCCTTATCCACAAGTAGCTCCACAGAGAACATCCACGGAGAACATCCGTTTGTTTGTTTGTTTGTGGTCTTAGAATAGCTTTTCTCTATTTGTTTTGCAACATTTATATAACTTTGGTTTTGTTCTCACTTGTCTGAGAACCCTAGCCAAGAAACAAGCACGAATCCACACAATATCTCCAAGGACAAGAACACTTGGATCTCCTCTGAAACCTTTTCAAGCACTCTAAGTTGTAACTTTTTAAAAAGACTCTTCAAGAAGAAGAAATGTGTGATCTAAGTATTTCCAATCTTTGTTTCCCCTTTCAAAGACAAATTCAGTAGGTGAGCCCCTACAAAAATCATTTGCTTCATATATATTTATTAATACATTTTAAAGGGTTCTTAGAGACCTTTGTAGATGCATCTTGACTATACACTCACTCAACTCCTACCCCTACTCATTCAAGATTCATCCTCTCTTTCCTGTGCCCTCAGTTATATCCTTAAAAAAAATAAAGACTGCCTTTCATCTGTTAACCTAGCCCTCCAGCATTCACAGCCCCCTTCCCCTTCTGTAATGTTCCCTGAGACTTAAGTGTAGGGATTGTGTTGTAAAAGCTTTAACTGGAGACAGGCATCTGAAAGTCAGTTTATCTCTGCATTTGGACCATTTGTAGATTTCTATAGTGATCTCCATTTGCTTCAAAAATGGAGCTTTTCTGACAAAGGGTGAGAGCTGAACTTATCTGGGGATATAAAGATATGTATTTAGATTACTGGTAATTGTACTCGTTAGCATGTTCCAGAGTGGGGTTTTGAAGGGGAATGGATTTAATATTGTGCTGTATAATACTTTTCCAGTATCCATTCCCTAGCTCCCTTTCATTAGATCTTTTTTTTTTCATCTTTATTAACTTGGGTATTTCTTATTTACATTTCAATTGTCATTCCCTTTCCCGGTTTCCGGGCCAACATCCCCCTAACCCCTCCCCCTCCCCTTCTCTATTGGTGTTCCCCTCCCCACCCTCCCCCCATTACCACCCTCCCCCCAAAAATCCCGTTCACTGGGGGTTCAGTCTTGGCAGGACCAAGGTCTTCCCCTTCCACTGGTGCTCTTACTAGGCTATTCATTGCTACCTATGAGGTTGGAGCCCAGGGTCAGTCCATGTATAGTCTTTAGGTAGTGGCTTAGTCCCTGGAAGCTCTGGTTGGTTGGCATTGTTGTACATATGGGGTCTCAAGCCCCTTCAAGCTCTTTCAGTCATTTCTAAGATTCCTTCAATGGGGGGGGCCCACAGTACTTGTCTACACTTCTTTCCCTCACACCAGATATCAGCACTCTCATATCATCTGGTAGGTGGTACCAGTTCAGAGCTGTTATGAGGCCTGACTTTATCTAAAGACTTGATAACAGTAGAAAGGAATCATAACACTAATCAGGAAGCAGCCTAATATAAAATTAAATTAATGAATCACAGCCATGTGTACTTTAGGGACTCCAACATTTCTATAGGTTTATTGGCTCTGGACTGCTACCACTGGGGTTTGCTCCCTCGTGCTCAGGCTCTCTGGTGTCCTTATCTTCTCTTTCTCAAAGTCTTTAGACTTATATCCCATGTATTCCAAGAATTATGGTGCATGGAACTTAACAGTAATGTGTTAAATAGTTTAGCTTCACTCTTTATCGTCAGCCTTATTAGAATACTTCAATTGCTGCCTTCAATCACACATGTGCCAGTGATACGTCCTCACTAACTAACTGTCCATTTGTGACGTGCAGTAAATCAGTGAGATATTGGCAGACATTTTGAAAATCACAGCCCTCTCCAACTGTCGAAAGACAAAAATCCTTAAAAGATATCATGGTTGAAATATTACTCAAGGCATCTCCCCTTATGTGCCCATGTCAGACAAAGCAGCCTCCGAGGAGACTGCTTTACCCATCCTCAGAATATCCAGTCCCAGAGTCACACATGCTCCACTGCCCATGTCTTCCCATTAGATAAAACCCAGGTGACCTTATCTGGCATGTAGTCCCATCATGAGCCTCACTCTACCTTTGGTGTGTTTCTCAGTTTCCTCTTGTGGTCAGGGTCAAGAATATAAAATGAATTGAGACTGTCCATCAGAATAGGCATTTTTAACTTATATTTTCTATGTCAGATATTCATTTTTTGAGTTGGTCTCAGAATGCTACATTGACTGTACTCCAGGTGATGACGCACTAAGATGCCCATATTTAATGTCCTGAAGTAAATTGCGTCTGACTGCAGATTCTTAGAATGGGTGAGGTACAAGGCGAGGAGTTATCGTTAAGCTAACGGCAATAGTCAGATCCTCTGCTGCTCTCTGACTCCTCCTCTAATACCACTGCACTTCTCTTTCCTTCCTGGGATTAGTAAGACATGAATGTTAGATATTTTGCTAAAAATCCAGCTGTTCTTGAAGGGGTATTTACCTTTTTTCCCCTAAAGTTGACTCATTTACTCTCTGTGCAGATTGGAATGCTGTGTTATTTTTCCCTTCGACTTGACTTCAGTGATTCTTTGATCAGTCACCGTCATTCTACTGTTGAGATAACAATTTGCTTTTGTTTTAATTATGTGCCCTGCCTCCACATTTGGTTAAGGTCAAGTGTCTCCCTCCGCTGTTCCTCACAGTGGTATTCGGAGACAGGCTCTATCAGTGACCTCTATCAGTGACCTCGGAGCTTACCACCTGGCTAGAATGGCTTGCTGCCAAGCTCCAGGGACCCTGCTGCGTCCGTGTGTACAGTTCTGGGATTATACACATGACCACTGCACCAGACTTTTTATATGGGGGCTGAGATCTGAACTGAGGTCCTCATGTTTGCCCTGCAAACCTTTTTCTGACTGAGCCATCTCTCCAGTCTCTGTTTATCATGGTTTCAGATGAAAGAATCTTTACATGCTCATCTTTATGTCTTCTGCTGAGAGTTCTTATTTTTCCTTGTTTCAAAGAGGTTTATGAGTACATTTAAACATATCTAGCTTTGTAAACACTATTGGCTATTTCTCCCTTTTACAAAACGTTGGTGCTGGTATTTATTTTATTTTCTCATTCATGTTGAGTGTGATAACGGGGGGCAGGTGACTTCTGTTTTTGTTTTGTTTTGTTTTTCACTATCGAGGACTGGACCCAGCGCCTTACGCATGACAGATAAGAGCTCTTCCACTGCTAACCCAAGGTAGGTGAGCTTTTAAATCCACGATGCAGGTACACTTGGTTTTTTTGTTTTTTTGTTCTTTTATTCAGAGCTGGGGACCGAACCCAGGACCTTGTGCTTGTTAGGCAAGCGCTCTACCACTGAGCTAAATCCCCAACCCGCAGGTACACTTGTAATCTAAGTGACTCGGGTGGCTGAGTTGGGCGGATAAAATAAGGACAGTGTGGCAGATGCAGTTTACCTCATCTTAGGTAAACAACAGTGTCTTTGGACACCACTGGTGGCCAAACAAGCATGTGTTCCTCCTGCAAGGACCATGTGTTAATTCCTGAAACTTCCTACTTTAGACAACAAGAAATAGCAACATCCCTCCCAGAAACCCCTATACAGTGTTTCCATGGGTTCTAATCCCAGAAAGGAAAGACAAATAGAATGGCTCTGGAAACAGATTTCATTATGCTGCTTAAACTTGAAAGTCTACTTTCTTTTATTATTAATTTTTTTTAACTTTTAACAGTCTTTTGTAAATAGTGAAATTTTAAGAACTTGTATGTAGTAGGAAGAATAGGAGAAAATCATGTCTTTTCCATTTGGACACAAGTAGAAATATCTGATAGGGTTGTCTTGTTTTGTTTTTAAGATTCCATGACCTGGAGTCTTCATTGTTTTTTTTTTTTTTTTTTTGGAACTGGGGACCGAACCCAGGGCCTTGCGCTTCCTAGGCAAGTGCTCTACCACTGAGCTAAATCCCCAACCCGACCTGGAGTCTTTGAGCCCATACCCCATCTATCCACCACAGAGTAAGCTCTGATTAAATTCACATGCTGGCTAAGCATTTGAGCCACGGTACGTCTCGTCTAGCTGTGTGAAGGTCAGAACTTCAGTTTCTAGGCTCATTTATTTCCACCCACACCTGTATTCATCTTCACTTTATCAAAAGGTTGCCCTTTCATGGACACTCTACAGTTTGTTCCCACTGTCTGATCCTTATCTGGATTATGTATACAGTAAATAAAATTCTTTGTATTCTGGAAAAAAATACTAAAAGAATAAAAATAATTTATGTTATAAATCAGTTATGTTTCTTCACTACAATTTTAAACTTATGATTTAATGACTTTATTTTAAATAGATTTATTTTAGCCTTACAAAATTACTATTTTCTTACAAGAGAACATTTTGATTTACTTTGTAATATAACCATTTTTGTGTGTGCATATGTGGGCGGTTAAACGTGCACACACATATGTTATATTGTTGAATAGAAGACGAAAACTAAAAAAAAAAAGAAACAATAAAATACAGAAAATATTCAGGTTAAGTTATGTCTCTGTCTTATTAAAATTGCTTGTATAATCATTTCTCAAGTCCCTCTCAATATTCATAATTACTGTTTTCCCCTAGTATTGAGTCGAGAAAGGCCAAACAGGAGAATACCACATAGGATGTTAGTAATGCAGAAAGTGTGCTGAACTCCAGTCCCATAACACCAATTATACTAATGTTATGGCTCCATGATTTTCTTTCAAAAATAATTTCTATCCTCTAAATTATCGTTAACAAGCTACATCTTGCTACCAGCCATGTCTCAACGGATGTGAAGTGACTGGAAACTTTGAACATCTATAAAAATGTTTATTGGATTTTTGAATAATGAGATTATTCATTAACAATAGGAAACATCATTTTCATGTTTGTTGAGCAACCTCGCCTATTAAGCCGCATACTGGGGCTAAGGAATTCTGGAGAAAGAGCTCTGTACAGTAAGCTGTCGCATGAATTAAATCATGATAGAGAACAAACAACAGGCTAGCCAAGCCTCAGCTGAACACAAAACAGACTGAACACAAAACAGGTTCATTATATGGTAGGGTAACTCCAATGTACCTGGAGGAAAAAGAATCCTTCACACCGTGGAGTGTGTGTTCACCATGGTTCTAACTGAGCTGTTTATTTCATCTTCTCTGTGTCACCATGCTGTTTAAGCTTGGGACGGCTTTAGGGAAGCTGAGGGGGCTGTATTAGTTTCAGTTTTTCTTCAATTACAAAGGAAACAGTCTCCGTGCAATAGGTCACTAAAACCTATTTCTCTAATTTGACTGATTTCCATTTTTAAAAAAAATGTTTTGAGATTATAACATAATGCCAAAATTTCCCCTTTCTTCCCCTCCCTCTAAACCCTTTTATAATGTCTCCTAGCTCTCTTTCAAACTTTCTTCTTCTTTAATTGTGGCAGACAGAATTCATGATGATGGAATCCTGATATCACACTTCAAGCATCTGGAGCTGTGAGAAACAGGTGTCTGTCACTTAATGACCCTGATTGTGGTCCTTTGTTACAGAAGCCCAAACCAACAAAGACACTCCTTGTATTCCAATTGCACCTTTTAGAGAAGGATAGGAAACTTAAGAAATGCTTCATTCAGTCCGTTTCAAGTCAGCATTTGGGGAATTAGCAACCACATCTAATGTGCCATTGCAGTTGTCTTCAGTGCTACTCCAGTGACTGTGACACATGGCCTCTGTTTATCTTTCTGAAGATCACGAATAGTAAAGGAGGCATTCGGTGAAGAAGTATAGCCGTGGTGTGTGTCGTAGAAGAGCTTTTAAAGTTGTCTGGAGAAATTGAATGAATTTAATTAATGTAATTAATTCTAGAGATCCATGAAAACTTGGAACACGTGTAGAAATTGGTCACCAGTACACAGGTCTAGGTAATTGGTGTAAGGTCTTGGGTTGAGATGCCCCAGAGTTCAGGGACAGAAGGTGCTTCTAAGCAGTTCAGGTCCTTACATCCGTGTGAGGGCTATAGCCAACCAGTAGTGGCTCATGAGGGAACACTTCTGTCTTCTGTATCTGGCTATATGGCGTTCACACTGTTTCTTCTTGTTGTTTGCAGCACTGCTTTTTAAATTCTCCCATGTTTTTATGTCTATGTCACCTCCATAATAAATACATTAAGACTTTCACTTTGGGGACAAGTGTCCCAGGAGGGTACTTTTTCTCCTTCCTAGTAGGCTATGATTTTTTTTCTAATTGATACAAAAAAGAACTTAGATAAGGATGAACTATGTCCCATGGATTTAGAAACAAGTATTTCCTAGAAGAACCTTTAGTGGCTTAGGGGTTCAGATGATAGGTTAAAGAGGACTTGGGAGCATCTAGGATGTGAGTTAATGGACACAGGGGTAACAGATACTTTTGACTGGAGAAGGGGAAAAGGGGTTAGGGTTAGCATCTAGAGTGGAAGTGAAATTTAAACACTTTTGGAAGGCATTTGTGGTGGTTTGGATGAGAATGGACCCCTAGCCTCATATGCTTGAATTCTTGGTCTCCAGCTAGTGAAACTGCTTGGGAAGGATTGGGAATGTTCCTTGTTGGAATAGGTATGCTCTTGTTGAGGGACAAGTCTTACTGGGGATGAGCTTTGAGGTTGCAAAAGTCCATGTCAAACCCAGTCTTGCTTTTATCTCTGTCCTCTGTCTGTGGATCACTCTCTCAGCTACTGTTCCCGGGCCATCTCTGCTTGACTGCCATCACATGCCCCACCATGAGTTTCTCCCTCTGAATCTGTAAGGAAGCCCCCAATTAAATGCCTACTTGTATAAGTTGCTCTGGTCATGGTGCTTCATCCCAGTAAGAGAACAGCAATGGAAACAGTCCTCCTGTTCAGAGAAAAGTATAAAAATAAAGGAGGAGGAAAGACATTTTCCCCAATAAATTGATGACCTTTGCTTTTCTGCAACTAGCGTTAAAGGACAAATTGAATATTTAAGTGGTAACTAGAACCAGGTGACTCAGAGGAAGGGTCTAGATGCATCATTAAAGTAATTACTTTGAGGTGACAGCTGGGTAAAGTGGACAGTACATTGACAAGGCTGCTTCTAGAGATCAGTTTGGGCTGGAGGTAAACTTCAGTTATTGATTTATCCTTTCTAAGCCTGTGATTTCTGTTTTTATATAAAGTGTCATATGTGACTTCATTTGTGTGTGTGTGTGTGTGTGTGTGTGTGTGTGTTTGCGAAGAGAGAGCCCCATAGATAATTTAGTCTTGTTGGCACACAATAGATGATAGTTCATACAACAGACCATGCTTGATGGACAGAGAGACCACCCTACTGCTATCCTCCATGTGGAGTGAATGCCCTAAAAACTGGGAAGCAGAAATAAATGAGAAGAACAACAGACTGAGAAAAGAAGTTAAAAGAGCATGGGCTGCAAATAGGTCTACGAGCTCACACAGTAACCATTCATTCCGAATTATAAGGAGAGACCTATGAAGCATAATTTGTGAAATGAATGTTAATTTTTCTGTTGTGACGGGTACACATTTCAGTGTGGAATAAATCAACTGACTTCTCTTTGACTTTTCATTCCTCCAGATTGAAGCACAATGAGATTGTTTTTGTTTTTCTCTGGGTGTACTGAAGCTCAAGCAATTTATGTAATAGCAATGTACAATGAGCCATCCAGCCACCGAGTCCCCTGAGGATGTGAGTGGTTGCTACTGCCTCTGCCACTTTTGGTCATTGGCCACTGATCCATTCAGTGAGCATATGAGATGACTTCTCTTCTCTGCTACCTAGGGCTTACGATCTCATTAGTTTTTCTTCTATGTCATTTTCTGGCATGGGATCATCACTGAAATATATCTCATTCCATTTGCTCGGAAGCCCCATCTTTAGCTTTAAGAATCTGGTTCATTTACACAATGGAATATCACTCAGCTATTAAAACAACAGCAGTATAAAATTTGCAGGCAAATGTGGAACTAG
The DNA here is from genome assembly GCF_021556685.1 of Rattus norvegicus. NCBI lineage: Eukaryota > Metazoa > Chordata > Mammalia > Rodentia > Muridae > Rattus > Rattus norvegicus. The sequence goes on along the minus strand of NC_141544.1, from coordinate 37,341,945 downwards.
AAAATATTATCCTGAGTGAGGTAACCCAAGACCCAAAGAACATGCATGGTATGCACTCACTTATATGTGGGTATTAGCTATAAAGTACAGTATAACCGCACTTTAATCCACAGATTACCCGCCCCCCTCCACAAATGACAGGGATTGTCCAAGGGAGGATGCTTGAATCTTACTCAGAAGGGGAAATAAAATAGACATAGAAGGTAGAGGGATGGAACTGAGGAGGAGGGGGTATGGGGTGGGAAGTGGGGCAGGAGGGAGACAAGTGTAGGGAGAGCAGGGGAGAGAGAATGGAAGTTAGCAACAGGGCAGGAAGGCATCTCTTGAACATGCTAGAAGCCTGGGATGGAGGGGGGGGGCCCTAGAGTCTATAGGGTTGACTCTAGCTGAAGTGGCCACCTCCAGTAGCCAGGCAGGACTCCCAGTGAAGAGAAAAGGACAGCAACCCACCCATAAAATTTTGGTGCCTAAATTTTTCCTGCCTACAAGAAGAGCAGGGAAAAAGATATAGCAAAGACTGAAGGGAATGGCCAACCAATGACTGGCCAAACTTGAGACCCACGGGCAAGCACCAATCCCTGCCACTATTAATAATACTCAGTTGTGTTTGCAGACAGAAGCCTAACATAACTGTCATTTGAGACGCTCCATCCAGCAGTTGATGGAAACAGATCTAGAGAACCATGGCCAAACATTATGGAAGTCTTGTGGAAGAGTTGGGAGAAGGATCGAGGGGCCTGAAGGGCACTGTGACTCCACAAGAAGACCAATAGAGTCAGCTAACCTGGATCCTTGTGGCTCCCAGAGACTGAACCACCAACCAAAGAGCAAGGTTGGGTTGGACCTAGGCCAGCTGCAATATTTAATAAACATGCGGTTTGGCCTTCATGTGGGTCCCCCAACAATTGTAGTGAGGGCTGTCCCTGAATCTGTTGCCTGCCTGTGGATCCTGTTTCCTTAACTGGGCTGTCTTGTCTGGCCTCAGTGGGAGAGGATTTGCCTAGATCTACAGAGAACTGATTTGACAGAGTGGGGTGATACCCCAGGGGGCCTCTCTCTCCTCAGAGGAGAAGTGGAGAGGTCATTGCCGGGGAGGCTGTGTGAGGAGGCACCTGGAGGATGGGGGGGTGTTAATCAGGATGTAAAGCCAATAAATAAATTGATTAATGGGGGAAAAAGACTTGAGATGATGGGTAAATATCCAAATTTGTTGTTTGTTCTCTTACAGAAATCATCTGGGAAGAGGCAGCATTTTTTCTCAAATTACCCATACTAGGTCTCTCTTCTCATGTCCTTCAGCCAGGTAGATTATTTTTCTAATCTCCAGGGAAAATCCCTGCCCTTTTGCTTCTTGAATGTTTCCCCTCAGATTCATTCTTGCCCCTTTAAGCTAGAAAACACACAAACCAGAGACGTATAGAAAGTTTTGGTTTTCCACCCCACCCTGTGATACCCACATCCTCAGGAAATAACTCAGAATGGACTAATTGCCTGAAGTGGGTGCACAGATGGGGAAGAGGAACTGGGAAACTCAGGGAAAAGGATCCAGGAGCATCTGATTAACCTGTGCAATGCTAATACAGGACATTAGCTTACAGCTTGCAATGTGAAATACGAACAGTGTAGCCCATTTCAGCCTGGATACTCTCCTCCAGGAGGTTCCTGGAGGAGAACAGGAACAGTTTCATTCTGGTACCTTATCCATTCTCATTCAGGATTAAAAAAAAAAAAACCACCACCAACAAAAACTCTGAATACATCCTTCGAGCTCAGCTAATGAAAATTCGGATTCCTTGGGAGAAATGTCAGAGTAATCGTAATCCTGAAATCTCAGCATCTGAAGCATCTGAAGATGCTCACGTGGGCCTTGCAGCTCATTTTACAAAAGAAATAGCCTCAATTTAGATTTTTCTTCCCTTGGAAGAGTACAGAAAATTCAATATTGATTCTTGCCCCAGGTTTTTTGGTCACTCACCAAGGACATAAAAATCATTTTCGGGAGGAGTAGTGTAACACAGGCTATCTATCTTTACTTAAAATCTTACTTGATAGAAAATGTAACAGGCTTAGAAGGTTTCCACTTTTAGTTAGTGCTTTCATGGGATAAGTCTCTGATCCGTGCTGTGTGAAATGAACGGTATAGCAGGGTAAGTTCTGTTTGGAAGCAGATTTTCTAATCTAAACAGTATTATATAGGTTTGCAGTTGCTTTTATCCCCGGGAAGCTTCACTACTAGATACTCTCTCCACACTGGGCTTAAGATTAGCATCCTGTAGAGGTGCTGAAGGGTACATTATAGCATCAACATTTTCAGTGATTCAACAAAATAACTCCGGTTACATTCAGGGCGTGAGTGTTCACTGCTGCTTTTCTACGTGTCTACAAACCAAAGGTATTTGGCACTGTTCTTTGGATGCAAACTCTTTGAGGTACGTGGAGGACTTCATAATTAAGAAAGACATATAATCCTTTGGGAAGACCTGCTACAGAGACTCCTGGTCTATGCCAGTTGTAAAAGTACACATGAGAAGCACTTAAACTGCACTTCTTGTTGGTCCCACTGGCAGCTGAGACATTGTTTAAAATTTTTTTTTCAGAGTATTCTGGAGCAATTGATGTCTCCCAGCCATCTGGAACTCTGTGGGTAGTCACTGCATAGATTTGCCATGTGACAAAGTGTCAGGGGCAGGAAACTGTGGTTTACTTCATTGTTTTCTGGTAAGAAAGTCTCAGAAGTCAGTAACTGCTTGAAAGTGTCCTTATGTTGGAGATCCCACACAGCCTATAATGAGAGGATCCAGGTATAAGTTGCACGTGGGCACCAATCTTGGAACTATCCCAGGAATATCTGTGGGCCGAGTTTCGTCTTCAGAGTTGACGAATCGTGAAGTTGAACTAAGACTGCGATCAATAAGAGTATTTCAAGCAGATGGGGATTTCGAAAGGTTAGGGGTTTTTGTCTTTCCGTTTCCTTGCTGAATCAGACGCATGATGTATTCAATGAAGGGGATCACATGGTCACAAGCTTCTGCCTGCGTCTGATCTTGGTTCTGCAGTTAGTCACTCACAGAAGATTCCATGGCTAGAGTTCGAAATGTCTAGTCTTTCAGAAACTCTAGAAAATTCCAGGGAAACAGAATTCTAAACTGCTTACTCTAGAGCGCCTCTCACAGGTGTCAGTAGTTTGAATGATTGTATGGTAACCAAAATCATTGCTATATTTGGGTTAGAACTGTGTCTGCAGATCATTCCACAGTCTAGTATTTAAAGTCAGAAGGACATAGTTCAAAGTGTTAACACCAGCGTAAGTTTGGACCCTGACACTGTCTGAATGAAGATGTTGGTTTCATAGACCAACATAACTCTTTCTTTAAATTATTATTTTAAAGATTATTCAAAAAGCTAAATATAAAATTACTTGTGTAGATTTAGGATTCCATCAAGGTCGTACTTCAGTATCAGTGTGGCATTGGTTCTAGGATACCCACACATAATAAAACCTTTGGATGCTAAAGAATCCTACATGAAATGGCGTGGTATATTCATTTAAATTACATAGTCCTCTTATATACTTTAAGTTATCTGCAAACTACTTATAACACCTTATCCAATCTAAATGCTATTGGATTGGTTATTCTGCATTGTTTAGGGATTAATGACAAAAATCTCTCTACGTATTCAGTGGAAGTGTAATTAAGAAATCTTCAGGCTCAAAAGATGGCTTAGCATTTAGGAGGACTGCTCTTACAGAGGACTGAGGCTCTGTTCTCAGCACTCACACAGCAGCTCACAACTATTTATAATTCCATTTCCAGAGGATCCCATGCCCTCTTCTGACCTACATGGGCACCAGGCATGCCAATAGTTGACAGACAAACATGCAGGGAAAGTATCTATACATGTGAAATGAAAATATGATATATAATAAAATAAAATTAAAGCTTATAAAAATGTCTAATCTTTGTAGCTATGAATATATAGGTAGAATCCTGGGTACATTTAGAAGTCCATCTTTCTACTACTTGAAAACTAACATAGACACAAATTAGAGTTTATATTAATTTTTTTCAGGTATGTAGGTGTATATGTGTGCTTGTGTATTTATGTTTGTGTTTGTGTGTATGTCTGTGTATGTATGATTATTTGTGTATGTGTGTGTGTGTGTGTGTGTGTGTGTCTTTTTTCAATCTCTGAGATGCTCTGTAGAAACATATAAACTGTATTTGGCTAATACCAGGAGCAACCTATACTAGTCAATTTTTTTAATTGAATATTTGCCCCACATGACTGTAGGCAGTCTACCTAGTGCTTCTAGCAATGTCTTCTAGATTTGGGCACTTCTTTCCTTCACATAGGAGAGATACTTGATAACATTAATATTTGGTTTTGATAAACTTTGTCCAGATGATTCCCTATCATAAACTTTGAATTTTAGACAAGATTTTGTCACACACATACCAGTCACCCATTTAATCATGCATTCCGTAGGTGCATATCAACCTTACCAATGATTTTTCTTTTAAAAATTATTTTTTATTTTTAAGTTATTTTACTGTAAGTAGATAATTTCCTCCCTCTCCTTCCTCCAAACCCACTCATCCCTTTTTTCTTTCTTCCTTACTTGCTTTCAAATGTGTGGCCTCTTTTAATTTAAACTTTATATTGATTCTTTGTGAGTTTCACATCATGCACCCCAGTTCCACTCATTTCTCTATCCTCTCCTTTACACTGATTGCCTTTGCAACCTCCCTCACAAAATAAAATGCACACACACACACAAACACACACACACACATGCACACGAAAACATCTCATTGTGGAAACTATAGTATCTCACAGTGTGTCTCACAGTATATCCCTCTGTACATATATCTTCAATTGCTAGTTCATTGCAATGAGTCCTTGGTCTGCCGCAAGATCTCTGACTTCTATGACACAATCAAAACTGTATCCTTACAGAGACTCCTGGTTATCTTGTTGTTGCCCTGTGTCATGGAGATCCTGAAGCTTTGGAACAACAGGCCCGCCCTTTTTAGGTATCCCAACTATTGTGTTTTATAAAAAAGATAAGGAGAGAAGGAATATGTTTGGCGGAGGTGTCGTCAGGTATGGAGGAAGGGGGTACCTCTGCAGTTATAGAATAGAGTTTATTTAGGGCATGGGGAGGGGAGCCGAGAGGGTAGTAGAGACAGAGAAAAGCAGAGAGAGTAGAGAAGTAGAGGTCTGCCAGGAGTATGTGCAGAGAATGGAGGAAGGATTGGGAAGAGGAGGAAGGGGTGAGAGGACAAAGTGAGAGCAAGAAGGCAAGAGAGAGGAGAGGGGGCAAGCAGCCCCTTTTATAGTGAGTTAGGCACACCTAGCTGTTGTTAGGTAACTGTGGGGCGGAGCCTAGACAAAATGCTAACACCAACCATTTGCAGATTATATAGATTTTGGGGTGGGCCAACTCAGCACTCTGAATCAGGCCCTGGGTGATAGCTAAGCTGATCTTCCTAGCAGTACCACCGGGGCTAGCACTCAAGTACTGCTCCAACTAGGCCATCCAATGCTGCCATCAGTAGGAGGCAGGGTCAGTTCTCCTGTTCCTCTGCCTTCAGGCCAGCTCACCCACACCCTCTCCTCCAGACTCAGCTCCACTCTGCTGCCCGGGCAAGGTGTAGAGGCCCAGTTTCCCATGTGTTGCAGCCTGGGAGGAGCCAGGCCACTCCCCTCTCTCCCATCTTCAGGTCTGGATCTCCTGTGACTTCACAGAGAGGGCCAGCTCCACTGTTGTCCAGGCAACGTGCAGGGCTGGCTTTCTGGAGTACTACAGCCAGTGATAGGAGCAGGGCTAGCTATCAGATTCCTATGCCTTCGGTCAGTCGAGCTCTCCTACTACTGCAGGTGGCAAGAGGGGAGGGCAACGCCCCGATACCCACACCATCTCAAGGCAGACAAATGTGGGCGGGGCAGTTCTCCTGTGATCTCATTCTTGGAAGGCTCATCTGTGCCCTTTCTAGCAGGGCCAGCTCCACTGTGCTGCATGGCTTCTTTTTTTTATTAATTAAATTGCGATAGCATTTTTTTTGAACCGCAATGCACACGAGAGCAGCTGTTTTACTTTATATATGTTGCCAATAGAAACTCAAACTTGCCTGTGTGCTGGATTTCCACTGCAGTGATCATCTTAATTTAGTTTTTTTTTTTTAAAAAGTAACTTCCATATCAAAAGAGCAACGTTGGATTTTTTTTTTTTGTAATTTTAAGCAACTTCATAAAAAAAGATCCCCCTTATCCTCTTGTAGAAAAATAACAACACATATATTTAATGTTTCACACAGAAGTATGAACAGAAAGAGAACACCAAGCATCCTGGTTTTATTCACACACCGTTCCTCTTGTATGGTTAAATCACATGTAGTCAGATGTAATCTGAGGCTCACATTAAACTAATCCTTAACTCACTCGATTGTTCTCTCCAGGGACCTCCTGGACCTGGCTGCTCTCACTGTTATATCCAAGGTCCTCCAAGAAGCCATGGGTCTATGACTCTGGGATTTAACACCATTCATTCTTAGGACTGGATGAACTAATAGTGACTTCTGCAGGATAATGCCTAAAAGGAGACTGTGTTAACCCATGAATGTCTTCTTCCACTAAATTGTGAATATTTATGCCATGCAATATACAAGGTTGTGAAATGTGTACATATTGCAGAATAGTTAAGTGGAGAGAATTGGCATGTGCATAAGTCCATATACTTTTTGTTAACGCTTATGTACCTATAATTTTTGTAATGTGAGCACTTAAAATTGACCTTCTTTGCTACAGTGAGGTACCCAATGCACTGTTTTTATTAACTATATTTACCACACCCCATAACAGATATCTTTCTATTTGTTTCTTTGTTTCGCTTTTGTGTGCTTGTTTTTGGTGGGGCACAGAGTCTCACTGTGTAGCCCTAATTAGCTAGCCTGGACCTCATTATATAGACCAGTGTGACTTCAAACTCACCATCATTCTCTTGTCTGCATCCTGGGTACTGAGATTAACGGTGTGTTCCACCATACTTGACCTAGCAGATCTCTTAAGTTTATTCCTCTGAAGTGACTGACAGTCACAGCATTTGATAAACATCTTTTAGGTTTCTATAGCACCTTCTGTTCCTGGTAACTCCTCCAAGCTTCCGTCATTTTAACAATTTTAATTCCACTTACAGATGAGAGCACACAGTATTTGTCTGTGCTTGCCCGTATGGATTTTCATCTACAATACAAGCGACTTCTAATTTAAATCATCAATGGGGGAAAAGAGGAATTTTGGATTAATGAGATGGGTGGCTTAGCGTTAACACTTCTTGCCACCAAACCTGAGCACCTCAGTTGACTCTCCAGAACCACGTAGTATGAGAAGACCAATTTTTCCCGTTGTCCTCCGACTTAATGTCAACACCCATGTACTCTCATGCACTTTGTTCCCAGCATCCTCCAGGTATTTTCATCCTTTTAAATACACCATCTGATACACCATCTGTGACTGCCACTCTCAGTTGTCAGCTTGACTATATCTGCACTGGATTACAGTCCAGAAATGGAGGGCACACCTGGGATCCGGATCTCAAGGCAGGAAGACATGCTTTTGATCTACATCTCGATTCTGGAATACACAGGCTTTTCATCCGGATGTTGAGGTGAGATGATACACACTTTTGATCTGAATTGATATAGGCCATTACCCAGATCATGCCGGCACACCCTTATTCTGGGATAAACCTTCTGCTGGAGGCCCTATATAAGGGCAATGAGAGAAGGAAGGGCTTGGTTGGTTCCTTGTCCAATTGCACTCACTTTGACAGCACAGCCTTTGGACCCACTTCTTCAGGATTCCAGGATGTACAGAAGCTGAAACACCCTGCCTTGTGGGACTGAGCAGCTACTGGATTCCCAGACTTTCTAGTCACATCTAGCCACTGTTGGATTAGCTGGACCGCAGGCTGTAAATCATTACAATAAATTCCTTTTTATGTTCACTCCACAAACTCTGTGTCTCTAGAGAACCCTGACTAATACGTCATCCATCACTCAATATCTGATTACAAGATTCTATGTTCTTTTCTGGATAGCCATCTATTATAAATTCCCCTTTAAATACCCATTTTGTGTCTTATCTGGCTATTATATTCTATAATGATTTTTTTCATGTCAATTATTAGAACTCTTGTACCCTCATTTCAAGTTACGTCTCTAGGACTTATCCTTTAGACTTCCTTTCGAAATGATGGTCTATGTCCTCCACTGGTAGGCATCAGTTGAGTTTCGATTTGATTGTTAAAATATAGTAAGGTAATTCCTTGTGAAATTAATTATGGTCAATTTATGTTAAAAATGAACCAAAACTTAAATCAAACACTTTTTTACATAGAAGATTTAAATTACACTATAATTAAATTTGATAAATTGGTAGATGAAAGTCAAGGTTTTAAAAAAATTGATCATGCATGAGCTGGGGTCACTCAGATTAGGGCACTTGCCTCATATGAGCACAAGAACCTGGATTTGGCCTGACGATATAGACAACAACACAGGGAGAAAAAAAGACCCAATAACACCCTTTCTAAGTTAGACTATTAGAAGATTACATAGTAAAATTAGTCAGAGACCAAATGCTAGTTAGTTGTACAGTTTTAGAGTTTAGTTTTCTAATGCATATGATCTATATATAACATATTGTTATAGATCATGCATATAAGACATTATTTGTTCCAAGTTTCTAAAAGTCTGGAAAGAATCCATGTAAACTCTCTTGTGTGTTAAGGAGAGAGATGTTGGATACATTCTTATTTTGTATCTTCACATGAAATGCTTGATTTGATAGCGATAGTGTAACTCAGTAAACATTGCATCCCCTAGAACTTTCTTTCTTTCTTTTTCTTTTTTTGTTGGCCTTTGGGGTAGCATTGGGCTTTATTTTCAACACTTATGACTTTTTCCTTTTGATTTTACAGAAAAGATTCTTTTGAGTTTTATTTCTATATTGAAAGACTAGGCCTAGAAAACTCTCCCAGGACAGCCAAATTCCTGTTGACTAAGTCTGGGGCCACCAAGAGTAGTCTGAGAGCCTCGGGCAACATCAGGAGTCAGATGGTTCACAGCATGTATTCTGGGATCACTGAGACAACCTCTGAGTGGGCGAGGAGAGATTCCAGCAGTCATCTTATCACACATTCTACCATTTTTTCTGATGCGGATGATGGCTGATTAGAGGGTCTGAAGGCACGGTGAACACCAGATGACTCACTTAGGGAGGGGTATTAACAGGACTTTCAGTCAGATGCCACTGGCTACAGCTCTCCTCTGATACTCTTGGAAGCTATGCCAATGCCTTTCTCAAAAATGATCTGATAAGGTAAGGCATTTAGAATTTTCAGAAGTCATGAATTCCCCCCTCCATACCCCAATATTATCTAAGCATTGCACCTATCGTGTGTTTACTCCCACTTTGGAAATCTGAATTACCTCCCCTTGCAGATGGAGGCCTAGGGTACTGTGTACCTATGTGGCCTATTTAATTCTTTCTCTCAGTTTAGCCATGTCTTGATGTCCTGACATCAACACCTTCTAGGTTGATTTGTTTATATTTGAACTACTATTTTGAAAATTATGAGGGTTTGGGGAGGCTTTTTCTGCCACAATAAAAATTATAACTTCTCACTTGCAGAAACTTAGAGAAAAAACCCCACAAAATTATTATTTATTTAGTTTCAATTAACCAAAGGAAATCATGAGCTATATTGGATTTTTTTTATTTTTGAGAGATGATCTTATGTTATAAATCAAGTATTCCTACTGTATTTCTTCTGCTTTAATCTTTCAGGTGATGAGACTACAGGCTGTACCACAACTCTAGGCTACTACTCACTTTCAATGAAACCTTCTTTCCATAATATGTATATCTTGCCTCTTTCTTGTTGGATTTTAATATATATTTTTAACTTTAGAAAGGAAAGATCATCCAGAGACTGCCCCACCCAGGGCTCCATCCCATCTGCAGACACCAAATCCCCCACACTATTGCTGATGCCAAAAAGAGTTTGCTGATAGGAGCCTGGTATGGCTGTTCCCTGAGAGACTTGGCCAGGGCCTGACAAATACAGGCAGATACTCACTGCCAACCATTAGACTGAGCCCGGGGACCCCAGTGGAAGAGCTAGAGGAAGGACTAAAGGAGCTAAGGGGTTGCAACCCCATAGGAAGAACAATATCAACTAACTGGACACCCTCATCCCCCCCCCCCAACAGAACTCCAGGGACCAAACCACCAACTAAAGAGTGTACATGGAGGGAGTGAGGACTCCAGATGCATGTGTAGCAGAGGATGATCTTATCTGACATCAGTGGGAGGGGAGGGAGGCTTGATGGTCCAGCATAGGGGGATGCTAGAGGGGTGAGGTGAGAGTGGAGGAGCACCCTCAAAGAGGCAAAGAGGAGGGGGGAAAAGGAGATGGGTTGTGAGGGGGGTTGTGGAGGGGTAACTGGGAAGGGGAATATCATTTGAAATGTAAACAAATACAGTGATTAATAATAATAATAATAACAACAACAACAAAACAACATATAGTTGCTGGGGACCATTTGGCAAGTGAAGAAAAGTATGTGGAAATAAAAACATTCCTTGCTAATAACACACATGGTCTCCAGGAAGAAGTTACAGTCCCCAACCGTAAGTCACGTTGGAAATGCATTGCATACTTACCAGGTGCTACAGCTCAGCCACACAGCGCACTGTAGAGAAATGGTCATTTACCTCATGGTCACACGGATGACTGATGGCTGCTGCTTCCCAGTGCTTGGAGTCAGTACTTACTCTGTACCGAAGCCAAGGAAAAAGACAAAAATTCAAAATCAGGGTAATGCTCCTACTGCTTGCATGCAGCTTTGTCACTGTTATGAAGTTTAAATGTCTCACAGTAATAACCGTTATAAGTCAAGGGTCCTCCGAGTGTTGATGGGTTTCCTTAAAATAAATGCATAGAGTTCTGAAAAAAACCACAGTTACTCAGTTTCCCTCATTAGAGTACGGAAGAATGAGATGTCACCTGGAGGTGGTGGGGAGGGGTAGGGGACCTGATCAGACAATGAAGGCAGAGGGGTTCCCCCAAAGCATGCTGTGTTTCTTTCCTGTGATACTCGGCTTCTCACGTCTGTGAAGAAATGCCCAAGGAAATAACTGACAGAAGGAAAAATTAGTTCTGATGCACAGATTCAGGCCTATAGCCAGTTGACTCTGCTGTATTCAAGCCTTTGGCAAGGCAGTGACTTTATGGCAGAAGACAAGGGAGCAAAGTTGTTCTCTGCATGGCAGCCAGGAAGCAGAGAGACAGATGGAGGTGAAGGGGTGATAGAACATTCTTCTCCAAGCAAGCTTCCGGTGGCCTACTTCTTCTACACAGGCCCTCCGTCCAAAGGACCCATTCAGTTATGTGGACATCAGTGGACTAGTCCACTTGTGAAATTAGCATCTTCATGATCCAGTTTATCTGGAAATCGTGCTTTTATTGACCCTATTTTAGGGATGCTTCATAGTTAAAGAATAACGTTAATAAAAATGGATTTTACAGAAAGCCATCAGCTGGACCTAAGAGAGTTCCCAAGGACCTAACCAAAGCTGGATAGAGCAACGGTTGACCAATGTGCTCAATGCTCATGTGCACATAGTTTATCATTCTGGGTCTAGGCTGCACATTCAGGGTGAGTGTTTCTACCTCCATCCATTTAGCTTAGTAATAAAGTTTGCATTTTAGTCAAAATCTTTTAGTGAATCTTACTTATGAAAGTCGAATGAAATACAACATCATCAGGAGCAATCTAAGTTTTTATTTTATTTTATTGAAAAATACATCCTTCTCTCATACAATATACCCTGACCAAATTTTTCCTTCTCTTCACTCCTCCCAGCCCTCCACCTCCCCTCTTGTGACCCACATATTTTTTTTAAACAATGTCTTTAATGTTATTTTCTGAGGAAATAAAGCCTCAAAAAATAAAGCCTGAAAAAAATGGACCATTTTTGAGAACCCTGTACCCAGAACTGGCTTCTGCCTTCTCTTTCCTCAGAAACATCTCTCACTCAAGCCATGCTTCCGTGAGCACCCCCCCCCCCCCGCCCCGTGATGCTCTGCATGCTCTAGGGACAATGCCTTTTACTTTTTATTTCTCTACAAGAAATCCGTTCAAAAATAGGTTTCTTGAAAAATATCCAAAGATTCATACACTCCAGTGGCAACCTGGGGTCCTTTAGTCCTTTCGAGTATGCCTTACTGGCTGGCATTGCTTTTATTTTCTTTACACCTCATGCCTTATCTACAGCTTATAAAAATACTCAAAAGCACAGTTATTTTTCATATAATGAATATATTGCTTTACTACTAAAGGCATGAATATAATCAGTGCATTATAAAGTTTTGCTAAGAAATAAGACCGCGTAAGTGAGTTGTGCTTATATTATTTTTTAGCAAACAGATTGGAAAATTCCAGGTCTCCCTCTGCAGTAGAGCTTGAAGGACAATGAGGCGGACTAAAACCCATCTCTTGCTTGTGCTCGGGCCAAACCAAACAGCTTTGTAAGTTCCCAAATAAACTCACAATTTCTCCAGACTTACTAATAGAAAATTATGAGACAGATGATTTTGCCAGCTTTTCACCATGGGGAGCGTTCTAAGTGAGGATTATTCTACTTAAGTTTTTCATGAGTAGTAAGGCAGTATGAGTACTGCAGGATGAAGTGATGTTTTTATCCTTTGTCTGCTGTCCTCTCTATCTTGCATTCCCATGTTCTTCTTCCTTTCCTCCTTTAGGACTCCTTATGTATTTCCTTCCTCCTCTGTCTCTTCTTCCTTTCCACTTCTTCCACTTCCTTTCCCTCTCCCTTCTTCTCCCCCTCCGCTCTTCTCCTCTGCCTCTATCCCTCTTCCTTTCTATTTCTTCCTTTTCCATTCTTTGATTTTCTTATAATTATTTAAAATGGCTTTTAGGGTACACTGTTAGTATGTGCTCAGAGTAGTTTTTGTTGGCTTGAACATGCCAAGTTATTTCATTTACCACTTTGAGCTTAGATTTAAGAGGATGTTTGTTTTAACTAAGTTTGTTTTAAAAGAAACATGCCCCGTGTCAAATGATAGAATGTTGTTTTAAAAACTAAACCCTGGTTCCTAATTCACAAGAGGTTTTTGTGAGGCAACCAGGGACCTTGCATTTCTTTCCTTGGGGCTGTTGGTGAGTTCTGCAAACCCATAACATTTGACAGGAGATGCTGGAAGATGGTTTACTGAGCAAAGTTAAAGAAAAAAAAAGAGCAATTCAGGAAAACATACAGAGAGGAAAGAGATGAGGACATGTTTTGTACAGGAGCTATTGCAAGCGTAGAAAATAGACCTCTTTGTAGAACTTGACTTAATTCTGAATATAGCAAGGATAAATAGAGAAAGAAAAGCGTATGGCAATGGATGGAGAGTCATTAGTAAGGAAACCCAGAGATAATGGGGGATTCTGACAACCATCTTGGTAGGATCTTGCTGATATCCTTTGGGGAGCAAGAGAGGGTAAGCAGGCCAACCACACGGTCACTGTGTACTCAGGCTCTCTCCCCGTAGAATAAATTGGCAGAATTGTTACTACAACCGGGTGATGTGGATCTGACAAGGGATGTGATTGGGGCAGGGTAGAGGATTAGAGGCCCAGCTAGAGACATGTCAAGGAGAATCTTTTTGACTTCCAGAAGCTTGGGATTCTTGCTCTCTGAAGACTGAACCATTATTTCCTCCTAGCAGTGAAACTTTCTTTTCTTTCTTTCTTTTTTTTTTTTTAAGGCAGGCATTGTGATGAATTACACAGGCAACTCAACGCCCTCAATATTGTCATGGGCTTGATTCTGTTTTTGCCAGCGAGCAGCGATAAGGACTTTAATGACGTGACAGCAATTTGTTCTGTGATTAGTGTGTAATGTGAGGGAGAAATAAATCTAAGGCTTCCAGTTATAGGGCTGCTGTAAGACATGGAGGATTTTGCAAACAGCAGCACGAGGGCTTGATCTCAGACCTATCAGCCCTCGCTCGTGAGACACAGTGGAGGTTCTTTCTGTTGATTGCCTTGGGAAACATCAAAAGTCTTCTAGGCAGCTTAAGTTTTCGTGGAAATGAAAACACAGCACAGTGTCAACGCAGGACTTTGCATTTGCATCAGGGCGAACATAGTGTCTGCAGCTCCCTTTGGCTTGGAGTACTTTTTCATTTTAGAGTCTGGCTTAAGCTGCTATGACACGTCACCGTCACCTGCCTACTCAGGTTCCCTCAGAAGGGAAAGCAGCTCTCATCTGATGAGGGCTATCACTAATAAGCTTATGAGTCTGCCAGGACTTTCTGAGAAGTTCTGACAACTTGAGATATTTAAGTGATTCATGCATAGTCTTCTAGTCTGCATTAGCATGCATTGCTGTAGTTCACTCGTGTGCTCCAGAGGGAGGGGCTCTTACTTCATAATCATTACTTAGTTTGGAAGCATGGGGAAAGGATATATAGGAATTCCTCATTGAAGTATTAGCTATGGGTAAAGAAATACAGAACAACACCAAACTAGCTTTGAAAGGAGACCTCAAAGGTCCTTGAATTCAGTATCAGAGAGTTATTTGTTTTATTTCTTGTCCACGAGACACTTAAAAGAGTAATTAGTAAGGGATCACTATTGTTTCCTAAAAGAGAATGTTTAATTGCTCAGAAGCTGGCAGAAGGCAATTGCTAGTGATCCCTAGCAAATGGTGCTCGACCAAGGCTAGCTATGGGAGGTGGTCTCTTTAGTTTGCATCCCCACTGTTGAGCATCTCAGCTAAGGTCACCTACATTGACTTCTGGGAGCCTCCTCTATCCCAGGTACCCGAGACTTCCTAGAGATCTCTCCATGTCCCTCCCCATTGCAGCTACAGATTTTCATTCATTCTCTTGGCCCTCTGGGTCTCTCTTCCCTCTTGTCTCTCCCTGTATCTGATCCTTCCTCCCCACTCCTCCCCCCTCCACTCATAAACTCCCCCTCTCCCCGAATTCTCTCTCTCCCTCTGCCTCCTGTGATTGCTTCCCCTTCTAAGCACCCTTGCTTGGACCTTCCTTCTTGTTTAACTTCTTTAGGCTTGTGGGGTATATCATGAGTATCCTGTACTTTATGGCTAATATCCATTTATCAGTGAGCACATACCATGCATGTCCGTTTAGGTCTGTGCTACCTCACTCAGAAAGCTTTTATGAGTTCCATCCATTGGCCTGGAAACTTCACGATGTATTGGTTTTTAATAGCTGAGTAGTGTGATTTACTATGTAAATGAACCACCATTCCTGTATGCATTCTTCTTCTGAGGGACATCTGGGTTATTCCCAGCTTCTGGCTATTATGAATAAGGCTGTTATGAACATAGTGGAGCAAGTGTCCTTGTGAGAGGTGGAGCGTCTTTTGGGTATATGCTCAGGAGCTGGGTCTTCAGGTAGAGTAATTTCCAGTTTTCTGAGAAACCAGAAGATTGATTTTCAGAGTGAGTGTACAAGTTTACAGTCCCACCAGTAATGGAAGAGTGTTCCCCTTTCTCCACATCCTTGTCAGCATGTGCTGTCTCTTGAGGTTTTGATCTTAGCCATTCTGACTGGTGTAAGGTAGAATCTCAGGGTTGTTTGGGGTTGCATTTCCCTGAAGACTAAGGGTGTTAGACATTTCCTTAAGTGCTTCTCGGCCATTCTAGATTCCCTTGTTGAGAATTCTCTGTTTAGTTCTATTCCCCATTTTTAAATTGGTTTCTTTGGTTTGTTGGAGTTTAACTTCTTGAGTTATTTATGTGGTTTGGATATTAGCCCTCTGTTTGATATAGGGTTAGTGAAGATCTTTCCCCAATCCGTAGGCTGCCATTCTGTCCTATTGACAGTGTCCTTTGCCTTACAGAAGCTTCAGTTTCCTGAGGTGCCATTTATTCATCGTTGATCTTAGGGCCTGAGCCATTGGTGTTCTGTTCAGAAAATTGTTTCTCACTTTCTCTTCTATTAGGTTTAGTGTATCCAGTTTTATGTTGTGATCCTTTATTCACTTAAACTTGAGTTTTGTGCAATGTGATAAATATGGATCTATTTGCATTCTTCTACATGCAGACATCCAATTAGAACAGCACCATTTGGTAAAGATGCTTTCTTTTTTCCATTGTATGGTTTTGGCTTCTTTGTCAAAAATCAAGTGTCCATAGGCATGTAGGTTTATTTCTGGGTCTTTTATTCTATTCCATTGACCAACCTGTCTGTCTCTGTGCCATTACCATGCAGTTTTTGTCACTATTTCTCCACAGTACAGCTTGAGGTCAGGGATGGTGATTGATTCCTCCAGAGGTTCTTTTATTGTTCAGGATTGTTTTGGTTAACCTGCGTATTTTGTTTTTTCCATATTAAGTTAAAAACTGCTCTTTTAAGGTCTATAAAAATTGTGTTGGAATTTTGGTGTGGATTGCATTAATCTGTAGATTGCTTTTGGTGAGATGGCCATTTTTACTATGTTAATCCTAGTGGTCCAAGAACATGGGAGATCTTTCCATCTTCTGAGATTGTCTTTAATTCTTTCTTCAGGAACTTGAAATTTTTGTCATACAGATCTTTTACTTGCTTGGTTAGAGTTACACCAAAATATTTTATACTATTGGTGTCTATTGTGAAGGGTGTTGTTTCCATAATTTCTTTTTCTGCCCATTTGTCATATGTATAGAGGAAGGCTACTGATTTCTTTGAGTTAATTTTATATCCAGCCACTTTGCTGATGTTGTTTATCAGCTATAGAAAATCTCTGGCAGAATTTTGGGGATCACTTATTTATATTTATGTATCATATCACCTGCAAATAGTGATACCTACTTTTCTTCCTTTCCAATTAGTATTCCCTTGATTTCCTTTTGCTTTCTTATTGTTCTAGATAGAACTTCAAGAACTATATTGAATAGTTAGGGAGAGAGTAGTCAGTCTTTTCTTATCCCTGGTTTTCGTGGGACTGTTTTTAATTTTTCTTCATTTAATTTAATATTGGCTACTGGGTTGCTGTATATTTCTTTTATTATGTTTAGATATGTACCTTGCATCTATAATCTCTCCAAGACTTTTAAGATGATTTTCTCAAAGTTTTTTTCAGCTTCTAATGAGATGATCATGTAATTTTTTTGCCTTTTAGTTTGTCTATATAGTGGATTACATTGATGGATTTTTGTATATTGAACCATCCCTGCATCTGTGGGGTGAAGCCTACTTGATGGTGGTGAATATTTTTTGATCTGTTCTTGGATTTGGTTTGCAAGACTTTTATTGAGTATTTTTGCATTGGGGTTCATAAGTGACATTAATCTGAAGTTCTATTTCTTTGTTGAGTCTTTGTGTGGTTTACATACCAGGGTAATTGTGACCTGATAGAATGAATTAAGTAGTGCTCCTTCTGTTTCTAGTTTGTGGAATAGTTTGAGGAGTATTGGTATTACCTCTTCTTTGAATGTCTGGTAGAATTTTGTACTACAACCACCTGGCCCTCAGAATTTTTGGTTGGAAGACTTTTAATGACTGGTTCTATTTCCTTAGGTTCTGTGGGAGTGTTTAGATAGTTTACCTGATCTTTACTTATCTTTAGTATGTTATATCTATCTGGAAATCAATCCATTTTGTTTAGACTTTCCAGTTTTGTGGAATACAGGCTTTTGATGTAAGACCTAATGTTTTTGAATTTCTTCAGTTTCTGTTGTTATGTTCCCTTTTGATATCTGGTTCTGTTAATTTGGATACTGTCTCTGTGACTCTTTCGATAGTTTAGCTAAGACTTTGTCTAATTTGGTTATTTTCTCAAAGAACCAACTTTTAGATTTATTGATTTTTTTGTATTGTTCTCTTTGTTTTTAATTGACTGATTTCAGCCTTGAGTTTGACTATTTCCTTCCTTCTGTTCCTCTTGGCTCTGCTTGCTTCTTCTTTTTCTAGAGCTTTCAGGTATGCTGCTAAGTTATTGGTATGAGATCTCTCCAATATCATTAGAAAGGAACTTAGTGCTACAAATTTTCCTCTTAGCACTGCTTCCATTGTGTCTCATAAGTCTGGGTATGTTGTGCCTTCATTTCATTGAATTTCTTAAAGTCTTTAATGTCTTTCTTGTTTTTTACCGCGAATAAGTTATCGCTGAGCAGAGAATTGTTCAGTTTCCATGAGTATGTGGACTTTCTGTTGTTATTGAAGTCAGCCTCAATCCATGGTGATCTGATAGAATGACAAGGTTACTTCAATCTTCTTGTATCTGTTGAGGTCTGCTTTGTGCCCATTTGTGTGATCAGTTTTGGAGAAGATTCTGTGAGATGCTGAGAAGAATGTGTATTCTTTTGTTTTGGGGGTGAAAGGTTCTGTAGATACCTTTTTAATCCCTTTGGTTCATAATATCTGCTAGTTTGTTTCTCTATTTTCTGTTTTGGTGATCTATCCATTGGTCAGAGTGGAGTGTTGACTTTCCCCATTATTATTATGTGGGCTTCAATGTATGATTTGAGCTTTAATGAAGTTTCTTTAATGAATGTGGGCGCCCGTGTGTTTGGAGCATTTATGTTCAGAATTGAGACATCATTTTGGTGGATCTTTTTACTTTGATAAGTATGAAGTGTCCTTCTCCATTTCTTTTGATAACATTTCATTGAAAGTCTATTTTATTAGATATTAGAATGGCTTCTCCAACTTGTTTCTTGGGTCCGTTTGCTTGGAGAACCTTTTTCCAGCCCTTTACTCCATGGTATTGTCTGTCTTTGTTGTTGAGGTTTCTTGTACGTAGCAGAAGATGGATTTTGTTTACATATTCAGTCTGCTAACCTGTATAGTTTTATTGGTGAATTGAACCTGTTGATGTTCAGAGATATTAATGACCAATGACATTAGTAGTTCCTGCTATTTTGATGTTGAAGGTGTGTGTGTCTTTTTTTTTTTTCAGTTTTGCTGTGAGATGATTAATTTACTGTGTTTCCTTGGGTGTAGTTCCCCTCTTTGTGTCAGAGAGAGTTTTCCTTCTAGTATCCTCTGTAGTGCTGGATTAGTAGAAAGATATTGTTAACACTTGTTCTTTTTTTCATGGAATCTTCATCGTGGTTTCTCCATCTGTGTTCATTGAGAGTTTTGCTGGGAATAGGAGTCTGGACTGACATCTGTGGTCTCTTAAGGTCTGCAAACATCTGTCTAGAATCTTCTGGCTTTTAGAATATTGTTGAGAAGTCAGGTGTAATTATGATAGGTTTGCCTTTATGTTACTTGGCCCTTTTCCTGGTAGCTTTTTGTATTATTCTGTAACTTTGTGTTTTGAGTATTATGTGGTAGGAGGATTTTCTTTTCTGGCCCAATCTATTTCATGTTCTGTAATCTTCTTATATGTTTATTGGTATCTTTTTCTTTAGGTTAGGGATATTTTCTTGTATGATTTTGTTGAATTTTTTTTTGGCCTTTTAAATTGAGAATCTTCACCCTCCTCTATTCCTATTATTCTTAGGTTTGGTCTTTTCAGAGTGTCCCAAATTTCCTGGATCTTTTGAGTTAGTAACTTTTTACATTTGGTATTTTCTTTGATTGATGTATCCATTTCTTTGATGGTATCTTCTACACCTGATTCTTTCTTCCATGCCTCTTCTGTTGGTGATGCTTGCATCTGTAGCTTTTGATTTCTTTCCAAGGTTTTCCATCCCCAGGTTGCCTCTGTTTGTGTGTGTGTGTGCGCGCGCGAGTGTGCATGTGTGTGTGTGTGTGTGTGTGTGTGTGTGTGTGTGTGTGCGTGTGTGTGTGTGTGTTTTGTTGCTTCTATTTCCATTTTTTAGGTCTTGAATGATTTTATTCATTTTCTTTGCTTATTTGATTGTATTGTCCTGAACTTCTTTAAGAGACTTACTTTTTTTTTCTTTAAGGGCTTCTACCTGTTTGATTGTGTTTTTCTGTATTTTCTTAAGGGAATTATTTATACCCACTTCAAAGACCTCTGTCATCTTTGTGAGATGGGATTTCAGGGCACGGTTTTGTTTTTCAGGTGTGTTAGCATATTCAGTGCTTGCTGTAGTAGGAGAGCTGGATTCTGATGATGTCATAATGTATTGGCTTCTGTTCATTATGTTCTTGTGCTTGCCTTTTGCCACTACTTACCTCTGATTTTGGTTGGCCTGAGTGTCCCACTTGAAGAGGCAGATCAGAAGTGCTTGGAATACTTTTATAGACAAAGTATCTAAGGATTGAACAGTATGACATGAAAGCTCTTTCTGATTCTTTACTGCTAGAAGAGTTACAGAGCCTAACTAAGACATATTTGGGGGCTATTGATTCTGAAAAAGAAATCATAACTAGGAACAGAGGTGTATGTGAGATACTAAATAGTATAGGGAACAGTACATTTTGTTGGAGATCTGGTCAACCTGAAGCAGTTTGAGGCAGATGATTTCACTTAGCAGACAAGTCCTAGCCTCATGAACCTAATGTCCATGTATTGATCAACAGCACCAAAAGGTAAACATCAAAACAAAACAAAAAACCCAAACCAAACAAGCAAACCAATACCTTATTTAGGGAAAGTATTTAGGGTATTAGACCTACACTGCCGTATGTGGTGGCCACATGGCCATAGAAGACATTTTAAAAATGTGGCCAATCTTGTCTAAAATGTGTAGTTTCAAATATATAATTTTAGAGACATGGGAAAATATATAATTTTTGCAATATTGATTGCATGTTAAAAAAACCTTAATATTTGAGATATTGTAGACTATAGCATTCCATTAATTTCATCTCTTATTTCTTTTTTTCAAGAGGTACTTTATTTTAAATTATGCCTATGCTTGTGTGTCTGCATGTATAAGTCTACATTTGTGAATCTGCATGTATGAATCTGCATGTGCACGCAGATTTCTGTGTAGGCCAGAGGTACCAGATTTCCATGTGCTAGAGTCAGAGGTGGGTATTATGCACCAACATGGGTGCCTGGGAACTGACTTTGGGTTCTCTGTAAGAGTAGTATATTCTCTTAATCATTGGGTTATCTCTTTAGCAATTTTTGTGATTTATAAAGACCCAGCTATTAGAAAATTAAAATATACCCATGGTGCTCATATTCACGGCTGACATTATATTTCTATTGGGAAGCTCTACTCTACAGAATGCTTATGGATGGATATCAAAGAGACTTTGGGATTGAGAATATAATTGTAGACCATGCAAAATATGCAGATCGAGAAAGAGGAGGAGGCCAAAGAGAATTCGAAGGCAGAGACAGAAAGTGATGCTGGTTTCCCAGGCACACCAGAAAGTGGGAGCTTCAGAAAGCCAGGACATGATTTTTCTAATTAATGAGCATTAGTCTATTGGAAAATACAAGAAGAAAATTATTCCCCTCCCCCCCAGAAAGGCATATTACCAACAAGATTCTAAGATCAAAATAACAAAAGATACACTGGGCTGAGAGAGAGGCTGATGTCCAAGGACCCACTTAGTAAATCAAGAAGTAAGAAGAAGGAAAAAAAAAAAACTCTCTTAAGTATCTACAAAGCTAAATTGAAAGGAAACATTTTTACTTTGAAAAAGAACTTCTACTCTATTTTCTTGCAGTGAAAAATGAGGTGTTTTGAACAGTGAGATTCTGGTAATT